>NW_007252240.1:49159-111526 GCF_000164805.1 Carlito syrichta | reverse complement strand
AAAAAAAAAAAAAAAAAGAAAGAAAGAAAGAAAGAGAAAGAAAGAAAGGAATTCTCAGTAGCAGGACACTGCCATGGGAGGGAGCGGGGCATAATAGCAATAAGGGACTAGATCTCAAACCGGGCAAAGTAGAGACCAAAGGAGGCCCAATCTTTATCTGTACATTGATCAGTTATTTGTCTATTCCTGAATTGTACCCTGCATCTTTAAAATAAAAATGGGGTCTATTCTTCAAACTGACAGAACAATATATATATACCTAACAACAAAGTGTCAAACTATGTAAAGCAAAAATTGACAGAACTACAAGGAGAGACATATGAATCCACTCTTATACTTGAAAACTTCATCACCATTCTATCAGATCCAGCAGACAGGGAATCAATAAGAACATAGTTGAACTCAACAAATCATCAATCAATCGAATATGATTGACTTCTATAAACTAATTAATTCAACAACAACAAAAAACACATTCTTCTCAGGTTCACATGGGATATTCACCAAGATAGACCACATTCTGGTCACAAAACATATTTTAACAAGTTTGAAAGAATACAAATTATAAGATGTCTGGTCTAACCCAAAATGGAATTAAACTATAAACCAAAAAAGAAAGTTTGTAAATTCCAAAATAATGGAGATTAAACAACACACTTTTAAATAGTACAAAGAAGAATAAAGAAAGAAATCTTAAAAGAAACATAAAAATAATTTGAGCTGAGTGAAAATGAAATTCAGGGGATCAGTAAAAGCAATGCTTAGAAAAAAATATACAGCATTAAATACATATATTAAAAGAGATTAGAGAACTAAAACCATTTAGGCATACACCTTAGAAAACTTGAAAATGTAGAGCAAATTAAATCTAAAGTAAGCAGAATAAAAGAAACAATACAAATTAGAACAAAAATTAATGAAACTCAAAATAGGAAATCAGTGGTGAAGATCAACAAAACCAAAAGACTTTTCTTTGAAAGATAAATAAAAATGACAAGTTTCTAGCCTGGCTAGGTAATGCACAATAGAAAGGACAAAATTTCTAATATTAGAAATGAAAGTGGGACATCACTACATAGCCTAAGCATATTATAGGATAATAAATGTATACTATGAAAAACTCTATGCCCACAAATTTCATAATTTAGGTGAAATGGAACATTTTCTTGAAAGACACTTAAGCCAAAATTCATCCAGGAAGAAATAAACAATATGAATAAGACTATATCTATTAATGAAATTAAATCAATAATTAGTGACTTCTAAAACTAGAAATCATTAGGCCCAAGTGGGTTCACTGATAAATTCTACCTACCATTTAAGGAAGTAATTATACTAATTCTCTACAATTATTTCCATAAACTAGACATACAAGGAATACTTTCAACCTCCTTCTATAAGGTCAGTGTTAAACTAATGCTAAAACTATCAAAGACATTACAAGAAAAGAAAACTAATATTTCTCATGTGTGAAGGTGCAAGAATTCTCAACAAAATATGTTGAATCCAACAATGTATTAAAAATGTGCACCATTACCAAGTGGGATTTGTTCTAGGTATACCAGAATGGTTATAATTTGAAAATCAATTAATGTAATTTTTTACATTGTTATAACTGGATTGCGAGAAATGACACCAAATTGCTGAGAAGGTCAGATTATGAGTCCTTTATTGATGCCGGTGACCGAGAGCAGACTAGAGTCCCAAATGGCTCTCAGTGGCAAACAGAGTGAGTAGTGGGTCTTTTAAAGGTAAACATTACATAAGCTCTACAGTTTGATTGATATTTCTTGGCAAACCATATGACTAGTAAGGGGTAGTAAGGGGTACAATGGTTACAGAATTTACACAACTAGGGAGTTTCCAATCACTGAGGGGCACAGAAATGTGGGTGTGAGGTATGATTACGAGAAAGTTACATAAGGGAATCATCTCTAGGCTACAATGGAAGATTTGTTACAAAATGAAGTTACTCACTCATGTCAAGCAAGCTATTTCAGCAGGCTGTTATAGGTTTTGCAGATAGATATTTCAACATCAATATGCTAAAATAGAAAAATCACATGATCATATCAATATATACAGGAAAAGCATTTGACAAAATCCAACACCCACTCATGACAAAAACTCTGAGTAAACCAGAATTCGATAAAGAATATATACCCCAAACCCTATAGCTAACTTAATACTTAGCAACAAAAAGCTAGAGGCTTTCTCACTAAGATTAGGAACTAGCAAGTATGTCCCCTCTCACAACTCATTTTTAACATTGTAATGGAAATCTTAACTAATGCAGTAAGACAAGAAAAGGAAATAAAAGGTGTACTGTTTGGGAAGAAATAGATATAACTGTCTTTGTTCATTTGTTCATAGAAGACATGACTATCTATGCAGAAAATCTGAAAGAATGGATAAACAACAGTATAAAAAAATCCTTGAACTAGGTTCAAGGTGGCAGAATTAAGGGTTAATAAGCAAAAACCAACTGCTTTTCTAAATAACAGTAATGAAAAAAGTGGAATTTGAAATTTAAAACAGAATACTATTTTCATTAGCACCATCCTCAAAGAGAAAAAAATACTTAGGTACAAATCTAACAAAATATGATTACGATATATATACCTATAAAACTCTGATGAAAGAATTCCTAGGACTAAGTTAATGAAGAGATATTCCATGTTTATGGAGGGGAAAACTCAATATTGTCAGGACGTCAGTTCTTCCCAATTTGATCTACTTATGCAAAGCAACCTCAATAAAAATCTTAGCAAGTTATTTTGTGATTATTAACAAACTAAATTTGTTTTTTGAGTCTTGCTCTGTTGCCCAGGCTGGAGTGCAGTGGCACGCTCATGGCCACTGCAGCATTGACCTGTTGGGTTCAGATAATCCTCCAGTTCAGTCTTCCAGGTAGTTGGAACCACAGATGTGCACCACCACACCCAGCTAATTTTTTTGCTTGTAGAGATGAGATCTCACCAAGTTGTCCAGGCTGGTCTCGAACACATGGGCTCAGGCAATCCTCTTGCCTCTGCCTCACAAAGTGTGGGATTACAGGCATGAGTCACTGTGCCCAGCTAACAAACTAATTCTTAAAGTTTATGTTGAGAGGCAAAAAATACAGAACAGCTAACACAATATTGATGGAAAAGAATGAAGTTGAAGGACTGACATTATCTAACTTCAAAATTCACTGTAAAGCTATAAGTCATCATGTGAAACTTATGCAAGAATAGACACATAGATTAATGGAGCAGAACAGAAATTCCAGAAACAGACTTACATAAATACAGACAACTAATATTTAACAAAAGAACAAAGACAATAAAATTGCACAAAGATAGCCTTTTCAACAGATTTGCTATGACAACTGGATATTCACATGCTAAAAAAGTAAAATCTAGATAAACTTACACCTTTCATAAAAAGTAATAAAAATTGATTCCACACTAAATGTTAAATGAAAAATTATAAAGCACCTAGAACAACATAGGTGAAAATCTAGATAACCTTGATTTTAGCGGTTTTCTAGATAAAACACAAAATTCATGATTCTTTAAAAAAGATTGCTAAGCTGCACATTATTAAAACTAAAAATTTCTGCACTGCAAAAGATACTGCCAAGAAAATGAAAATACAAACCACAGACTGAAAAAAAAGAGCAAAAAACATGTATTCTACAGTATTGTTATAATAAATACACAAAGAACAATAATTAGAAAAAATAAAAAACCTGACTTAAATGAATTAAAAACTGTAACAGACACTTTGCCAAAGAAGATATTTGGCAAAGATATTTGGCAAAGAAGATGGCAAGTAAGCATATGAAAAATGCTCCACATCATTTATCATCAGAGAAATGCAAATAAAAACAACAATGAAAGATACTATACACCTACTAGAATGACCAAAATCCAGAACACTGACAACAGCAAATGCTGGTGGGGATGTAGAGAGCAACATGAACTCTCATTCATTGCTAGTTGGAATGAAAAGCAGTACAACCATTTTGGAAGACAGTTTGGTAGCAGCTGACAAAAGTAAACATATTCATTGTATGATCCAGCAATCACACTTCTTGGTATTTACCCAAAGGTGTTGAAAACTTATGTCCATACCCAAACTAGGCCGTGGATATTTATGCAGCTTTTCTTATAATTGACAAAAGTTGCAAGGTGTTCATCAGTAGGTGATTGAATAAATAAACTGTGGCACATCTATGCAAATGGATTGTTATTCAGCGCTTAAAAAATGAGCTATCAAAATATGTAAAGAAATGGAGGAAACTTAAATGCAAATTAGTAAGTGAAATAAGCTAATTTGAAAAGAGAACATACGGTATGGTTCCAGTTATATGAGAGTCTGGAAAAGGCAAAATTATGGAGACAATAAAATTCAGTGTTTGCCAGGGTTCAGAGAATAGGTGGTATGAATGAGTGGTACACAGAGGAATTTTAGAACAGTGAACCTATCCTGCAGAATACTATAATGGTGGATTAACGTCAGTATACATTTATCCAAACTCTAAAAATGTACAGCACCAAAAGTGAAGCCTGTTGTGAAATACAAATTCAGGGTGTTAATGATATTTCAATGTCGGTTCATTAATTGGGACACATATACCGCTCCAGTGGAGAATGTTGATAAGAGGCTATGCATATTTGAAAGCAGAGCATATATGGAAAATTCCTGTACTTTCTACTCAACTTTTCTATGAACCTCAAACTGCTCTAAAATAAAGTGTATCAAATTAAAAAAAAAAAAAAAAAGGATTTGGAGCTATTATCAAGTGAAATAGAACAAAGTGTTACAATGTTCCTTCCATGGGTTGTCATCTGGTTGTAACGATAGTAACTTCATCCTGCGGATACTGAGCACATCTGGCTAACTGAAGCTCTATCTTGATTTCAATTTAGAGCTTGTTTCTCCCAGTGTCTTAGTGTCAAAAATATAAAATGGATTTACATTTTTTTTAGAATATATACTATAGGCACACCTAAAAAATAAGACAAACTTCAGGATTACCTAGGGATCACTTAGCCCTAATAAATAGATACTATTTTTAATTAAATGGATATGAATAATGAATTATAGTAGGTCAGATTCATACTAATTATAAAAAGTGCCACTTGGGTAAACAAAATAAGGGAGATGAACACAAGGTATGGTTTGCAATATTCTCTGTCTATATAATTTTTTTTATTATTTAACACTCTACATATATCATTTCAATTTCATTTTTAATCCATTATTTAAAAGTTTCCCAAAAGTGATGCTATTTAGTGCAAAAAAAAAAAAAAAGCTATCAAACCATGTAAATATATGGAGGAAACTTAATCATTGTGAGAATGATTAAAGATTCAACTGAGGGGTAATTTGGAGGAGAAGAGGTAGGAGACAGCCAAGGAGAGGGAGATTGAGAAGAGAAGTAAAAGCAGCATGCATAAGGTTGTACACTGAAGTCCAGGCAAGACAATAGCCTCTATTTGGTTTTTGGAGTTCACTAGAAGAAACATGTTACTAACATTGGCAAGGAACACAAAATACGTGGCTGCATAGACAGCAAACCACTAGCTGGAGAAATGTGACTGTTAAAGGAAGCTCAGGGAGAGTGATAAAGTAAGTCTGTGAACCGACAGCACCGAGGTTCTTAGTGTTCTACTCATCATGGAGTCCATCAGTCCTGTGGTTTATGTGCATGAGCATTAGTCACATCCTGCTAACCATAAAGTTTTCCATTCAATAAGATAAATATATTTTAATCTCATCTTACAGGTTGGGGTTGTTTTGGACCTAACATTTACTCAACCTGAGAATCTACTTCTAAAGGAATTTCTGTTTTTCCCAAAGCTTACCTCTTTAACTCTATTCCTTTCCAATTCATGTGTCTGCAATAAAACAAGCTGCTGAGTAAACTAAGTAACTTTTCATGTTTGATGTTGTTGAAGAAAATCTCAAATACTCATAAAATTTAAAAGTATGTTCTTTTTGAGAAATTTCAGACCCAAATTATGTAGCTTAGTATGTCTGTGGTTGGGGGTGGTGAGGGAAGAGGGCTGTGAACAGGGAGGAATGAAGCTCCTATGAATTTCTACACTTAACTTTTCTTTTTCTTTCTTTCTTTATTTTTTTTGCTTACATTCATATGTGATAAAATAAATATACATATATTTACATATATAAATGAGTTTTTAGCTTAAGTTATTCTCTCTATATACATATAGCTTAAGGAACATCACTATAGATAGATATAGAGATAGAGATAGGTGATGTACATATAGACACACATTGGTTAGAACAACGGTGCTTGTTATAAAAATCTTTTTTCCTCAAAGTAAGGAGAATATTAAAATATGGTGAGCTGCTTATGGTTGTGTTTTTTTAATAGAACTAGAACCCCTCCCCCCCAAAAAAACCATAGTTTTTTCTATTCTGACATTTTAAAGGGCATAATCACATATGAAAACAAGGCATGACTTGAGAGCATGCTAGAAGAAATGAGAACATAAATAGACGTTTTTAGTTTGAAAGTAGCAAACAATTGCAGGGTCCCTGACAAGAGATTTTTAATATAATTAATATTGGAAAATCTTCGGCATCTACTAAAATAATTTAAATACTTAAAAAAAAGTAACTATGAATTTTTAAAAATATTAGGTGAATTTATAATCCAGCATAGATCACACATGATAAAATGTAATTAATAGCTTTTAATCTTTTTTAAATTTAAAATATGTGGGGTACAATTCAGGATTAGGTATATAAATGGTCATTATACAGGTAAAATTTGGGCCTCCCTTTGGTCCCTACTTTGTCCGGTTTGAGATCAGCTACCCTTATTGATGTTGTGTCCCCATCTCCCCTGGTAGTATATCACTACCGCCAATCCCTTTCTTATAGTATTATGGTAAATTTTCAGGATCTACTTATGAATGAGAACCTGTGGTACTCAGTTCTTTGTTAATGTGATAGATCACTGAGTATTATAAACTCTAAATTCACCCAAGTTGCTGTGAAGTGTCCATGTATTTGTTCTTCTTTATGGCTATGTAATATTCCATTGTGTATATGTACCACACTTTTTTTATCCAGTCCAGTTTCAATGGGCAGCATGGTTGGTTCCATGTTTTTCTTTAAAATGGATATCTAATTTTTATTTGAGATTTATTGAGCTTAATTGAGACATAGTTGACATAAAATAATCCGCCCATATTCCAAATACACAATTTGGTATTTGTTATCTGTCTATCTATCTACTCACTTATATATTTATATATGTACAAAGGGGTACTCAAAAATGAAATTTATTTATTAAAAACTGTGTACTTCACAATGGGATACTATGCAGTCATTAAAAAAACCAAAATTATGAATTTTGCAGCAATCTGGATGGAACTAGAGTCTATAATACTGAGTGATCTCTCACAGAAACAAAGATCTGAGTATCACATGTTCTCTCTCACATAGTGGACTTTGAACATCTATCATAAGAAAAGGATTGACAATGGTGGGAAACTATGGGGGGGTAGGGAGGGGAAGGGTGGTGGGATTAACAGTAAGTAGTCAGTGTCTGGGGACTGGGAGACACCCCTTATCAACAAGGGTGCCTGAACAATGCATATTTGTATACCTAACCCTTAACTGTACTCCACAATTTTAAAATAAAAAAGATGTTTAAAAAAATTGTGTATTTATTCTCACATGTTTAAACTTCAGTTACCTTCAAGGTACTCTCCATTTCATGCATTATACCTATAAAGATGCTTTTTTCACTTCTCAAAACAGTTTTTGAACTTGCCAATTTTGATGCTTTAGTGCTTCTGCCATTTTTTGTTTCATCTCTTCCACATCAGCAAAATGTTTCCCTTTGAGAAATTTTTTTATCTGAGGAAACAAAAAAATAAGATACTTGGGGTGAGACTGGGTAAATAAGAATGATGGGGTATTGGGGTTGTGCTGTACTTGGACAGAAACTGTTGGACACTCAGCACAGTGTGGGCACGTGGGTTCATAAATCACCCATCATGAAATGGACAAATGTGTTGAAAGAATCTCCAAAAAAAATATTTGGTGAAGTCAAACAATTCTAGCTGGTACACTGATGGAGATGGATTACTAAAACACTTGCCTAATGGGGAAAGCCCGTACTACAAGGGGCCTGCACGCCAAAAGGTAATTTTTGGTTTTTTGTTTGTTTGTTTTCACACACACACACACACACACACACACACACACACACACACACACACACACACACATATGAGTCATGTCACCACAGTCAAGGTAATGCACACATCTGTTATTCACACACACATTTTTCTTGCTTCTTTGGAATTCCCCACTCTTGTCCTCAGGCAAACAATGAACTGCCTTCTTTCAATATTAGTTTGCATTTGCTAGAATTTTATATATACGGAATCATATTGACAATATTTTTGAAAGAGCAAAATTATTAATGTTTATAAAACTTACATTATCAATTTGATTTTGTATAAGTCATGTTTTTGAAATCATATCTAAAAATGTTTTAACTAACCCCAGGTAACAAAAGTTTTCACCTAGAAATTTATATTTTAGATACTATACTTAAGTCTATGATTCATTTTGAATTAAGTTGTGTGTAGAGTGTGTGTGTGTGTGTGTGTGTGTGTGTGTGTGTGTGTGTGTGTGTTGTAGAAAACATTTTTTGTTTTTCCTAAATCTGGGTATCTATTCATTCCAACTCCAAATACTGAAAACATCTTCTTTTTACCCTGGATTTCTTCATATGTTTATAAAAATATGTGGCCCTGGATGTATGGATCTATAAATAGTACAAACACTACTATAAAGTAATGTTAGTCTTTCAACTTTGTTCTTTATTACTTTTCAAAGAGGTGAGTTCTCTCTCTCTCTCTCTCTCTCTCTCTCTCTCTCTCTCTCTCTCTCTCTCTGTGTGTGTGTGTGTGTGTGTGTGTGAAACTATTCTAGGCATTTGTATTTCCATAAATTTTTTGAATCAGTCTTTTTCTGCCTATAAAAATTATTCTGTGAATTTGATTTGTATTATGGTTAAATCTATTGATCATTTTGAGATATTAGACATAATAATAGTGAGTCTTACAAATGATGTGCACAACATGACTCTTGGTGCATTGGGATATTTTAAAATTTCTTTCAAGAAATTTCAATTTCTTTTACATTTCAGTGTACAGGTCTTTTCACTTTTTTGTTAGATGTATGGTTAATTTTTTTATGCTTTGATGTTATTTTTACATTTCAGTTTTAATTGTTCATTGCTATTATATAGAAATACTATTGATTTTTTTTCATGCTAATCTTATTTCCTGCAAGATTGTAAACTCTCTTTTTAATTCTAATATTTTTTTGCTTCACATTCTATAGATTTCCTATATAAACAATCATGTCTTCTTTCTTTGCACTTGGGATGCCTCTTTATCTTGACTCATTGCACTGGCCGGAACCTCCAGTAAAATGTTAAATAGACATTGTAAGAATGGACGTGTTCTTTTGTTCCTGAAATTGAGAGAAGATTATTCATACTTTTATCACTAAGTGTGATGTTGGCTGAAGATCCTTCATAGGTATTATTTTCTATGTTGAGAAATTTTCTAAATTGAGAAATCTTGCAGAGATTATCATCAAGGATAGATGCTGGATTGTGTCAAATGCCTTTCTACAAAATTTCAAGTGAATATACATATACTCACACATTCAGTATGATAATATGGCAAATTAAATAACATTTAAAAATAACTAAGCTTTAATATCTGGGATAAAATCCATATGGTCACAGTATTTTATCATTTTTATACATTATTAGGTTTGCTTTGTTTAAATTTTGTTTAGAATCTTTGCATCTATATTCATGAAGGACTGTCTGTTTATAGTTATTTTAATATCTGTGTCCAGTTTTGGTTTTAGGATAATGCTCACCCATGCAATGTGTTAAGAAGTATTTCATTCTTTTCAATTATCTGGTAGAGTTGTTACAGAAAAATTACAGTTTACATAATTTCTTTCTACAATAAATGGCAAAATTCACCATTTGGGGCCTGGAGTTTTCTTTTCAGAGAGGAAGGTCACTTCATTAAATCAATTTTTAGGATAATGCTGACCCATGCAATGTGTTAAGAACTATTTCATTCTTTTCAATTAGGTATATCAGAAACTTATTATTAGAGAAGATCAGTAAAATGGATAAACTTCTAGCCAGACTGATCCAAAAGAAAAGAGAAAATACGTTACCAGTATAAAGAACAAAAAATTAATATAACTTCAAATTCTAATAGTACAACTTGAATGCTTTAAATTTTTCTTTTTGAAACTCATTTTATGGACCAGAATATGGATTGTCATAATGTTTGTACTTGAAAAAAAAATATTATTATTTTGTTCCATGGAGTGTTCTAAAATTATCAATTAGGTCATGTCTGTTGATAGAGTTGATCAATTCTTTCATGTACTTACTCATTGTCTATTTGTTCTATCAATGATTAAGAGAGCAACATAGGTATCTCCAAAAATAATTGTGAAATTGTCTATTTTTCCTTGCAAGTATATTAATTTTATAATTTATATGTAATTTCAATAGCTCTAAAATACATAAAGCCATCCTGAAAAAACCAAAGGTATAAGATATAAATTAAGGCCGGGCTCGGTGGCTCAGCCTGTAATCCCAGCACCTTGGGAGGCCGAGGTGAGTGGATTGCCTGAGCCCGTGGGTTCAAGACTCACCCAGGCAACTTGGCGAGACCTGATCTCTACAATAAATCAAAAACTAGCCGGGCGTGGTAGCACGCACCTATAGTTCCAGCTCCTTGAAGGCTGAGGCAGAAGGATCGCCAGAGCCCAGCAGGTCGAGGTTGCAGTGGCTGGGAGCGGCCACTGCACTCCAGTCTGGGTGACAGAGTGGGATTCCAACTCAAAAAAAAAAAGATATAAATTAAAATGTTTCAAGAAACACTGAAACACAAAGCTTGTTGTGTGTTATAGGTGATGGACAGGAAATATAGAAAAATAGAGAGTAAAAAAGTAGACCCAAAAATAGAGTAATATTTTAGTGTAGAAATGAGATTGACACTACATCAGTCATGTTACCACGGTTAACATCAATAGTGATGTCATGTTGAATGTTGATAGTATGTAACTTTGATATGATATAATGAAAATAGCACTTCACCTTCAAAATATCTATTACCAAACCAGTAGTTATAGACTAATCATAAGAAAAATATTATAAAATTCCCAATTGAGAAGCATTCTATAAATGTCTAACCAACACTTTTTAAAACTCTCAAGGTAATTAAAAACAAAGAAAATCTGAGTTATCACAGCCAGGAGAAACCTAAGAAAACAAAAAGACTAAATTGACATTCTGTGAGATTCTACAACATGAAAAGAACCCTAGGTAAAAACTAAGTATAAGATATATAAAGCATTGTTGAAAAAAATGAAAAGATATGCCATTCTAGTAGATTGAAAAAGTTAATATTATTAAAATATACATCTACCCACAGTTAACTACAGAATTAATGTAATCCCTATCAAATTTCCAATGACATTTTCCGCAGAAATAAAAAAACAAACACAATCCTAAAATTTGTTTGGAACCACAAAAGATTCTAAATACCAAACACAGACTAAGCTAGAGGCATTATGTTGCCTGATTGCAAAAACAACTACAAAGCTATTGTAATCAAAACAACATGATAGTGGCACCAAAGCAGATTCATAGACAAATGGAGCAAAGTAGGGAGCCCCAAAAGAAATTCATGCATTTAGGGTAAATTGATTTTTTGACAAAGGTGCTAAAAACACACAACATGGAAAGAACAAAATGTTCAATAAATGTGTTGGAAAAACTGGATATCCACAAGAAAAACAATAAAATTGGGGCTTTATCTCACCTCGTATACAAAAACTCAAAATGGATTAAAGTCTTCAAACGTAAGACTTGAAACTAACACTAGTAGAGAAGAACATTGGAGACAAGCTTCTTGATATTGGTCTGAGAAATTACTTTTTGCATATGACTCCAAAAGTACTGGTAAAAATAGATAAATGAGATTACATTAAACTAAAAAGCTTATGTACAGCAAAGAAAACAATTAACAAGAGACAACCTGGGAGAACCCCCCCAAAAAAATTTATTTATAGAAATTTGTATATTTATTCTTACATGTTTAAACTTCAGTCACCTTTAAAGTACTCTCTATTTAATACAATGCACCTATCAAGATGCTTTTTCCACTGCTCAAAAACAGTTTTTGAATTCCTCAATTTTTATGCCTTTTAGTACTTCTGCCATTTTCTAAATTTGTTTGCTTTACCTCTTCTACATCGGCAAAACGTTTCCCTTTGAGAACTTTGTCTAGAAAAACTAACACAAAGTTGCTCAGGATAAGATCTGGTGAATAGGGAGGGTAGAGCATGGAGGTCAAGCCATTTTGGTCAAAAATTGCTGAACACTCAGTATGGTGTGGGCAGGCGCACTCGTCAATCACCCATCAGGAAATGGGCAAACACACTGAAAGACACACACACACACACAAATTCACTAAAGCCAAATACGGTCTCTCACAACATAGCTCGCTGGTACACTGATGCCAATGGGTTCCTAAAAAACTTAGCTAGCAGGAGAAGCCCTACAAGGGGCCCACTCTCCAAAAAAGCTTTTTAAAAATTCAATTCTTGGGGTCCTCCCTCATATTAGATAAGGATTTAATGTACAAAGTATATAGGAGACTCAACTCAATAGCAAGAAAAAACTCAACTTTAAAATGTGCAAAGGATCTAGGATCTGAATAGATTTTTTTTCAAAGAAGACATGCAAATAACCAAGTATATGAAAAATTACTCAACATTGCTAATCATTAGGGCAATACAAATTTATACCACCATATGATATCACCTCATATCTTTTAGGATAGCTATTATAAAAAAGACAAGTTATAAGAAGGGCTGGCTGGAATGTGGAGAACAGGGAACCCTTATACACTGTCGGGGGATATTTAAATTAGTACAACCATTATGATAAAGTTTGGAAGTGTTGACCAAAAGATGCCAAACTGTAAAACATTTAAGGTGGTTTATATTTGAGTCAAGCTTGAGGACTTAAGCCCAAATCCTGAGAAGGTATGTCAGGACTTAAGTACTCAAGTTTGGCTCAAAAATAAATGATCTTAAATAGTTTACCGAGTTTGATATCTTTTCATTGACAAATTGACATACAATACGGGGGGCCTTGCAGACTTCAGGAATGCCAGAAGAGTAAGCTGAACCTGAAAGTAGGTACCAGTGGGGGCCCATTGCAGCCTCATCAACTTCACATTTCTCCTCAGGTGGTCCTGGTAAGTTTCTGCTGAGCCTCAGACCTCACTTTAGGTTGATGGTAGATGGTTTATTCTGAGCTGGTTTTTAATTCTTAGGAAATAGTTTGGGATTCAAAGATTTGGTTCTGAGGCGCATTTTAAAGGGCCCTCTCCATTGCCCTTTCTCCCTTCTAAAAAAAAAAAAAATGTTTAGTTGTCTCATCTGAGCATTTGTATAAGGAACCGAACTGTCATTTTTGTAGGTAACTGACTTGCTTAGCTCCCACAAGAAATCTCATTTACGTCTCCCAGCTCAAAAGTGACTCTAGGTGGCTGGGAACCCAGTGGGAGTATTTGTGGGGTTGACAACCCCTCCCCCCCATGATGTGCAGTGGCCCTACGGGGAATCCCCCAACAAAATTAATTTTTTAAAAATACTCATCTGAGAAACACATATAAGAGCCGATCTCTCAGCATTTTGAGCCCTCTCAGAGGTAAGAGACTTTCAAAGCGAAAACTGCAACATAAAGGTGGAAATGACTCAGTGGTGAAGCACTGTGTAGTCCTGCCCACATGCAGCACACTGCAGGTACACAACACAAAACCGTAAGCCACAGTTTGGTTCCTCCTTTTAGGGAAAAAAAAGGAATGGGAAGTAAATCATTTAAAGGAGAGGAAGAGGAAGGAGAATGCCCCCCCTTAGGCACCCCAGGGGGTTTTATGACATGCCAGGTTTTCTGGGACTCCAGCTGGTCAGATATTGAAACTTGTCTGTGCGCACTTTGTGAAACTGAGCAAATTATAGAAAGAAAAATGGAGCTCAAATGGTTAACCAGCAAATACAGAGTTAAATAAAGTTTTTTAAGTTCTCTAATTATTTCTCTCTTTTCTGCCTGCTTTGCATTTACTGTTTACTAAACTACTGGTGCGGAAATAAAACTCACCATTTCAAGGTAAACATTGAAAACTCATTTGAAACTATTCTTAAAAAATGAAAAAAAGTAAAGAACCAAAATGAGGTAAAATAGGTTTTTAAAATCAAACTGCCGTAGGAACTGCTTAACCCAAATTTTTGTCTAGCCCATATTAGATTATCTATTGGGGCAGAGTTTAGCAAGTAAACAGGTTCCAGTTTTGTCAGAGATATAATTTAGATTCAGCTATTCTTTACAAAATAGTGAGTTTGTTTCTATTTCATGGCTAGAATTCCCAAGGGAAAAGCTATTAGTTTTGTGTTTATATGTGTATATGTATATTTAAATGTGTTTAGATGTATATACAAGTTATGTGTAGTGCCTATCATGCTACCAAATTATAAGCAAATAAGAACTCATAAATTAAATAGATCTACATGCTTTCCAAGTTCATGTGACCTTAATTTTAATGATTTTTGGTAAATTAAAATCGCATTAAAATTATTGATAAAATAGAAATGTCTTCAAAATTGTCAGCATACATTTTTATCTGGGTTTACTAATTAAATAAGTTTTACATTTGCCTCTGCTAGACATTTTATGACATGAAACTTATAAAACTATAAACACAGCCAAAATAATCTTTATAATTTTTTTTAACAAATAAAACTGATTTAAGATTGCTGATTTATCAACCAAATCTTTTGAGTTATTGGCAAAATGCCCATGTACTTAATTTTAAGTTTCTTTTTGAAGGAAAACAACTGATATTCACAGTCTATAAAAATTAAAAGAAAAGTAACTTAAAATACTAACTGGCTTCATCTAAAATCTGTTTTCATAAGTAATTTAGCAAACTGAATAAATGAATAAATTAAGTATATAAATTATGCTTATAGGTGAGTTTTTAATGTGATTTGAAATCTTTTTTTTTTTTGAGTTGGAGTCTCACTCTGTCACACAGGCTAGAGGACAATGGCCTGCTCCCAGTCACCGCAGCCTCGACCTGCTGGGCTCTGGCGATCCTTCCACCTCAGCCTTCCAAGTAGCCAGAACTACAGACGCGTGCTAATTTTAGGCACGCGCTACCACGTCCCGCTAATTTTTGATTTGTTGTAGAGACGAGATCTCACCACGTTGCCCGGGTGGGTCTCGAACCCGTGGGTTCAGGGAATCCTCTCGATTCGGTCTCCCAAACTGTTGGGATTACAGGCTGAGCCACAGAGCCTGGCCGGATTTGAAATCTTAAAATTACTTTGAAACCACATTAAATGTCCAGGATGCTGTCAATTAAGAATGGGTTATGGCAGGGCTTGGTGGCTCAGCCTGTAATCCCAGCGCTTTGGGATGCCGAGATGACTGGATTGCCTGAGCCCGCGGGTTCAAGACCCACCCTGGCAACTTGGCGACACCCCGTCTCTACAATAAATCAAAAATTAGCCGGGCGTGGTAGCGCGTGCCTAAAGTTCCGGCTACTTGGTAAGGCTGAGGAGGAAGGATCACTGAGACCCAACAGGTTGAGGCTGCAGTGGCCAGGAGCATGCCCCTGCACTCCAGACTGGGAGACAGAGTGAGACTCCAACTCAAAGAAAAATCGGTCTTCTGTAGCTTCTTCAAAGCTGGCAGTGAGAGTGGTCATACCAAGCCAGAGATAAAAAAATCTCTCCCTGTCTGATCCAAGGCATTCAGATCTATTTCATTTCAGCAGTGGCATAGTTTGCAGACACTGGCTGGAATCCTTGTATGAACATAAGAAATCTTAGTTTATATTTAACCTTAATCTCAATTCTTTAAAGCAGTCTGTTTTGAATTATTATTTCAGTTAAAGGCTTGGTAACATAAACAGTGTGCCCAGTCACATTTTGTTGCAAAAGAAAATAAATTCTTATTGAATATATGCAAACAAGCTAGAAATTAATAAACAGTTCTTTTACATTTTGGAGAAATTAGGTAGAGAGAAAAATATACTTTTAAAATTTTGCTTACAAGACCATATTTTACTTATTTGTGAAAAATAAACTGTAAAAACTCCTCTAAGAAAAAGATTTTTCTTTGACTCTGAAAAATATAGCAAAAATAATTACTAATACTTTAAACAAAAAAGTTATAACATTATTTGGTTTTTATTAACTCAGTTTATGCAATTAACTTTTGTTCTGTTAATTTGCACTGAATGATACTTTTCAGATTGATTTAGCATAAACCTTTAACAGCTTGAATTGAAAGATATAAATTTACTGACAACTTAAGTAAAAAGTATTACAGAAGTTTTATACTTTAAAACATTTAGCAGAAATGGCATTTAACCAATAGACCAATAGACTTAGACAAAATATTTAAATTTTGAGAGCATTCTATTTTACCAATTTTAAAATTATAGTTACTTATTAAAGATTGATGGATTCGTGTTTTAAAAATGAAAAAAAAATACTGTTAATGGTGTTTCAGCCTAACATCAGTGATTGATATTAATGGTTAATGCATATACATAACTAATCTTTTTTGTAAACTTGATTGTTCATAGGATTCCTTTCATACTTTTCTTTCTACAAACCTTCCACATACCATCTTAGGATGTCCACATACACCTTTTTGACTTACTTGAACCTTCTATTTTTGTCAAAATAACCATTCACTCTATTGTGGGACAAAAATTTACCATTCAAATTTATTCTGTCTTTCTATCCTTCTTACCAAAAACATACTTTTATACCAACAACTTTCTTTACATGTTTCCTTTGGTTTCTGTTTTGTTTTTTTGTTTTACCATTCTTAGAGATAACTTTTTACATTTCAAATTTGAATTAACTTTTCAGTAACTTTTAATTAGAGAATAGGTGAAAATTCTTGAACACCCCCAACTCCCACTAAGGAGCAGGTGTTAGGAGAAGAAGGTTTGGCATGAGCACAAGGGCTGAAAACTTAGCCTCAGTATTGATTAAGAAATTATTTTAGATCCAAGCCACGTCCTTACAAACCTAGGGATTATCTGGGGTGATGGCAAACAGAGCACTGGGCTGGGCCAGGATGTGAGAGATAATAGATGATTTATTTTCATAAAATGGAAAGAAGTCTGCTAACGTGACCAAGTGTACGTAATAGAAAGCAGATGTGGCTGGGCGTGGTGGCTCAAGCCTGTAATCCCAGCACTTTGGGAGGCTGAGGTCAGAGGACTGCCTGAGCCTATGGGTTTGAGACCAACCTGGGTAACTTGGCGAGGCTGCATCTGTACAATAAATAAAAAAATTAGCTGGGCGTTATGGTGTGTGGCTGTAGTTCTAGCTACTTGGAAGGCTGAAGTGGAAGGATTGCCTGAGCCTGGCAGGTGGAGGCTGCAGTGACCATGAAAATGCCACTGTACTCCAGCCAGGGTGACAGAGTGAGACTGACTCAAAAAATATATATAAATAAATAAATACAAAGCAGGCATGACCAAAAAAGCTCATTAGAAAGAGAGGCGTGATAATAGTCACATTATCTTAGGGAAAATGAAACTTAGAAATAAGGAAGCTGAAGCCCTCCAATCAAATAGCAACAGGTACTTATTTTAACCTTATTTGGACCAAGACCTCTTAGGTGACATGCGGGAGAGATTATAACCCTGCAGTTCTTGGTTAATGAGAAACCGGGGGAGGGACCTGTACACTAGGAATAAATTGCTTGCTGTAACTGCTCTACGGGTGCCTACCTACCAGACACCCAATATTGCAAGACAATCTTTAAAGTCTTGCTTCTGCTGCACTCCACATCTCTGTGTCCATCCTTTGATTTTGGATGGTCTCACAATGGTCCCCAGGTTCCATCAGTCAGTGACCACCTTTACTGAGCTAGGTGTTCCCCCCCTCCCCTCTAGGAGAGACCACATTGTCTTTTCCAGTGACCTTCTTGTCTGCATGTTGGACAAAGTCCTGGGGGCTTAGACTGTCTAGGACAATTGAGCTTCAAGTGCCCAAATTGACTGCATCTGTAATAGCAGATACCATCCCCTTTAGCAGGTCTACTCTTAATTGAGTCCCTGTTGGGTGGCTGAAGTTTTGCCACAATGGCAACTACCAATACATTTGCCTGCTTTTTGTCTCGCTGGTGCATATCCTGGAGTCTTTCTCCTTTTTCCTTAATGTCTTGGTTGTTAAAAACCTCAGATGTTTTCTGTAATTGGGAGTTTGTCATTTGTAGTTCTGAGTCAAACCTCAGAAGTTGGGTATTTAATATCCCATTGGATATAATCTTGTTTGCAAAATAGTGAAATAAATTTTTAAAATCCCTCTAAAGATGGAATTTTGATCATTTCCCTTCATGACTACAAAATGAATCTAATTGCCAGGTAGTATAAAAGCAAACAGTCTTGTTTCTTTTTGCAAACCTTATTATCTGCTAACTTGTATTAAGTCCAAATTTGATTACAATTTGATTACACGATTACAATCATATCTCAATTTTTTCCATTTTAACCAGCATAATTCTAATTTTTTCCAATTATTCAAAATCTGTCCCAATGGAGTGTTGAGAATATAGATTATGTTTTACCCATTTTCTTGTTTGCATTCCTTGAAAACCCAGAATTTTGCCTCTGAACCCTTGTGCTCTGCATTCCTCACAGGAACATTTTGAAACAAAATCCAGAATTTTGCCTTTGAACACTTGTGCACTACATTCCTCAAAGGAAAATTCTGCAAATGTAAAGCCATAAAAAGTGATGCCAGGCATCCCTAGAATCATGATGATCTCCTCTGAGCTTAGCATCCCTACTCATGCCTGAAGCTTCCCATCACTTCAGAAATCCACCAACATAGGACTTTCCATACCAGTAACCTCAAGGCCACAAACCAATGAGGTTTAAGCCAAGACTTTCCAATGGTGCCTTTGAAATGATCTGATTCAAAAAACTTCAGAGTGAACAGACTGTATAGATGTGAAATTATCTGTTCTTATTTATTTCCAATTATGAACAGACAAATCTGCTAAGATCCTTTGCAAATTACTAAATTACAGTTTTAGTTGTGAGGTGTGGACAATTAGGTGAGAATGATCAGATCTCATGCTTCACTGTACCACAGACAGCACTCAATGTTTCACCTGTCTTGCAGAAGTACCAGGCTAAGTAAAGTGACCTTTTTCCAAAAAAAAACCTTTAGTGAAACTTACAGTGCAAACATTTGTGTTATCTAGTACTAAATTTTAAAGTAGGGGCTTAACATACATTGCACACTTTTTTTTTTTTTTAGTTGGAGTCTCACTCTGTCACCCAGGCTGGAGTGTAGTGGCACGCTCATGGCCACCACAACCTCGACCTCCTGGGTGCAGGAGAGCCTTCCACCTCAG
The DNA here is from genome assembly GCF_000164805.1 of Carlito syrichta. Taxonomy (NCBI): domain Eukaryota; kingdom Metazoa; phylum Chordata; class Mammalia; order Primates; family Tarsiidae; genus Carlito; species Carlito syrichta. The sequence continues at coordinate 91,977 of NW_007252240.1, read as the reverse complement.
CCTTCCAAGTAGCTGGAACTACAGGTGCGTGCTACCACACTTGGCTATTTTTAAAACTTTGTTGTAGAGACAAAGTCTCAACAAGTCGCCTGGGTGGATCTCGAATCCACGGGCTCAGGCAACTCACTCGCCTGTATTAGGCCCGGGGAGAAGCAGCACTCACCTTCCCCTGTCTGCCCCTCCACCCACCGATCCCCTATGTGCCCCTCCACCCTAAACCCACAAACCACATATCACTTCCTGAAACCTGCTGGCAGCTGCTGAGAAGGGCCAGACAGAAACTTTCCAGCACATGCCAGATGCAACGCTTTGTCTCCCCCTTCACTGCTGCCCCCAACAATCTCCCCCAAATACAGCACCCTTAAAAGCCCAAGCCTGCCTCTCCTTGGGCGTGACTCCCCTGGCCCATCTTTCCGGACCACGGGACCTTGCCCAGGAGTTTTTCCCCCAATAAACACTTCGTTTATACCAGCCCTTTGTTCTGTGCCTCTTTTGGTATCTCCAAACGTTACATCTTGGTGCCGAAACCCAGGAGGTGACTGAGCCACACAGGCCTCACCTCCCAGCTCAGAGCCTCCCACCCAGACACCTCTGGCCCTAACTGCGAATCTCCGACCCACTCCTCCACTCAAACTTGCGTGAGGTGAGTTCCCCCCATGTCAGTCTCTCTTTCCCCCTCTGGGCCTCCCTACCAGAAGTCACAGCTGTGCTAGGGAAAGCCCTCCATTCTGGTCAGCAATAAATCCTGAGGACGCCCTGTTTATCCTGACCTTCACTCTGCCCGGCCAGTCTTTGCCTGAATTGGGATGCCTTTTCAGACTCAGACAGGCCCCGGAAATTTAGATCGACATAGGTAACCAACCCTCCAAATCTAATTCTAAGACGCCTCTGGACTGTCTTCTTAGTAATCTCAACAAATTGGGATTAATCCCGGACATTCAATGCAAACGTCTAATCCATTTCTGTACTGTGGCCAGGCCTCAGTATAGACTGGAAAATGGGTCCAAATGGCCCCCCGAAGGAACTTTTAATTTTAACATCCTCACTAACTTCAATAATTTCTGCAAACACAATGAAAAATGGTCGGAAATTCCCTATTTCAGGCCTTCTGGTTCTTACACTCCCATCCCTCCCTGTGTCAGTATTGTTCCACAACCCAAATCTTGCTGGTAAAGGGAGACTCCCGCCCCTTCCCTGTCCTCTGTTCCTGACCCCTCCCTTATTCCATCTGCCCCAGTCCCTCCACCCAAATACGACAAGCCTCTCCCACTTGATCCGGAGTCTTCCCCGCTCATAAATCTTCTGAAAAACTTAACTGCGTCAATCCCTTGTCCTCCAAATCCTCCTCCTTCTTCCAACCCGCCCCGTACAATCCACCCTCTCTCTACCCCCATCTTCCTCCTTCACCTTCCAACTCTCCCCTTCCGCCGCATTCCCTCCACTCTCCAGTCAGTACACATACTCGTTCACACTGCATGCACCACTCTCCCCACCCCCTTGTTCCTGTGCCCATTTGTCCTCTCCAAGAGGTTGCTGGCCTGGATGGCTTTGTTCGGGTACACATCCCACCATTCTCGCTACCCATTTTGTTACCCAATCTGCCCCTAATATCCGCAAAAAACTAAGAAGGCAGAAAATGGCCCTCAAACCCCTGTCCATGATCTGGTAAACATGGCCTTTAAGGTTTTTAATGCCCACGAGGAAAATGCAAAAACCGCTAGGCAGCAGCCTCCAGCAGGCTGCTAAAACTCAAGCCCGTACCCTGGTTGCAGCCCTGTGGTCAATGCAACAGGGTACGGAGGTCTCTCAATGTCTGGAGACGGGTAGCAAAGCTCCCCTGGGAGCCTGTTTCAAATGTGGCCAGGAGGGCCACTGGGCCAAGCAGTGCCCTAACCTGCATCCGCCGAATAAGCCATGCCCTACCTGCAAACAAAAAAGCCATTGAAAGTCAGATTGCACTTGGCCTGGCCAAGCCCCAGTTCCTCCACACGGGGGTGTGGCTGAGCCAGCTGCTCCACTCCTTGAGTTGTTTGGACTGGTGGAAAGCTGAGGATGCCTGGACTCGAAGACCCTAATTACCCTCGTCGAACCCAGGGTCTTACTCCAGGTAGTGGGTAAGTCAATCTTGTTCCTCATGGACATGGGGGCTACCTATTCGGTTCTGCCTTCCTTTTCGGGGCCTCTATCTCCTTCCCAGGTCTCAGTCGTTGGTGTCAACGGCCAGCCTTCTGCCCCCCTTCAAACCTCTCCTTTACCTTGTTCTCTCAGTGATTGGATGTTTAGTCACTCCCTCCTTATTGTCCCGTCCTGCCCCGTTCTGTTGCTCGGCAGGGATATCCTCTCAAAACTGGGGGCCACTTTAATGCTGCTGGTTGAATCGGTGGCCCCACTCCTTGCCAATATTGCTCTAGTCTCTGTTTTTCCCAGCTCAGACCTGCCACCTCCCCTCCCACTCCACCTAGTCAACCCCAATGTGTGGAACATTTCCACTCCTGTCATAGCCTAACACCACACCCCGATTCGCATAATTTTAAAAAACCCCTCTAACTTCCCTTCTAGACCCCAGTTCCCCATTTCAGCCACATATCGTAAGGGCCTTAAGCCCATCATCACTCGCTTGCTTTCTCAGGGCTTCCTCATACCTGTTAACTCTCCATGTAACACCCCCATCCTTCTGGTCCATAAGCCCTCTGGAGACTACCGCTTGGTCCAGGACCTCCATCTCATTAATGAGGCGGTGGTCCCTCTCCACCCAGTGATCCCTAATCCCTACACTCTTTTATCTCGGATACTGCCTCAGACAACACATTTCACTGTCATTAACCTCAAGAGTGCTTTCTTTACTATCCCCCTCCACTCAGACTCTTAACCCCTTTTTGCTTTCACCTGGGAGGACCTGGACATGGAACAGGCACAACAACTTACATGGACAGTCTTGCCACAGGGCTTCTGGGACAGCCCCACCTCTTTGGCCAGGCTCTCATGGCTGACCTGGCTGATTGCCCTCTCCAACTAGCCACCTCATCCAGTACGTGGATAATCTCTTACTTTGCAGCCCATCTGAAGAGGTGTCCCAAACACACACAGCCGCCCTTCTCAATTTCCTGGCCTCTAGGGGATACTGGGTGTCCACCCAGAAAGCCCAGCTCACACAACCTGAAGTCCCTTGGCGTCCACCTTACTCCTACCACTAAAACCCTGACAATGGACCACCTCCACGCTATACGGCAGCTGACACCCCCAGAAAATGATAACCAAATCTGATCCTTTTCAGGCAATGGATCCCTAACTTTGCCCTGTTAACCAAACCTCTGTATGCAGCCACCAAACAAATGCCTACGGGGCCCCTCACCTTCCCGCTGAGGTTCGCAAGACGTTTGTTGCTCTCCACGACACCCTCCTGTCTTCACCACCACTGTGTCTCCCTAACCCCTTTCAGCCCTTCTGTTTGTTCACAGATGAGTGCCATGGAATAGCTGTGGGGGTCCTAACACACCTGGTGGGCCCCTCCCACTGCCCGGTAGCCTACCTCTCCAAACAGTTCGACACCGTTGTTCAGGGGTGGCAAACCTGCCTACGGGCACTAGAGGCAGCCGCTGTTCTAACCAAAGAGGCTTTAAAACTTTCCTTACATCACCATATCACTGTCTTCTCCCCTCACAGAGTCCACGAACTGTTGAGACATCGGGTGCTCTCTCTCCTAAGCCCCTCCAGGATACAGGGTTTCCATTTATTGTTCCTGGATAACCCGGGGGTAATTCTAAAGCCTTCACCACCCCTTAACCTGGTGTCCCTACTCCCTCTCCCCTCCTCTGATGCAGGGCCTACCCATTCTTGCCCGGAGGTGGTGGAGGCCCTGACTCCGCCCAGGGATGGACTCTCATATCAGCCACTTCAGTTCCCAGACCTCACTCTGTTTGTGGATGGTAGTTCTGTCTGCACTCTGCAAGGCCACTGGTGGGCAGCCTATGCTATAGTCTCTGCTCTGTTCTCAAGGCCCAACCCCTTCCTCTGGGCACCACTTCCCAAAAAGCGGAATTTGTTGATCTTACACAGGCTCTCAAACTATCTAAAGGGCAGCGGGTAACCATCTACACTGACTCCCAATATGACTTCCTCATTGTTCATTCAGCTCCTGCATATGCAACATCTCCAGACCTGTGCCATGTACTCTATCTGCTCCAAGGTGTGGGTTCTTTTGGTGTAATGGCACCCTTTTCAAATCTATCAATAATTCTTACCCTTGTTGCTATCCAGTAATGCTTGTGCCACAGCTTACGTCCTATTCTGAAAAAAAAAACTCTTACTCAAAGCTTTTCCCACTCCCCACCATGCCCGCCGTGTGGCATTTTCCCCCCTCATGCTCAGTCTCACATTTGCCATGTGCTTGGTGGCTGGAGGGCTGGCGGGAAAGCACTGAAACACAGCCTCCTTTCTTCCCAAAATCTGAATAAAAGTCTCCAAGCCACTCTGGAAACATCTGCAAGCTCCCTGACATCCCTGCAGCAACAAATAACCTCTCTAGCCTAAGTTACTTTACAGAACCGCAGGGCCCTTAATCTCCTCACAGCTGACCAGGAAGAAACCTGCATGTTTCTCCAGAAAAAATTCTGTTTCTACATTAATAAAACAGGGCTAATAGAGGAAAATGTCAACATCCTCTGAAAATGAAAAACAAACTTTGCCAAAAAACACCGCAAAATTGCCCTTTTCTGCTTGGTGAAACTCAGACATCGCCCAATGAGTCATGCCATTCTTGGGACCTGTTTTACTTATCTGTCTTTTACTTATAGTTGCACCCTGTCTGTTTAATTTTTTTTGCAGTCTCGCATAAAGAAAATTTCTTGCATCGCAGTCAATCAGTTACTCCTGCACCCCTGTCCGTATACCCCACTTCCCTCTGAGTCACCCCATTCCAGGCTCCTTTAAAACTATGCCCCCTTTCAGCTTGAAGCAGCCAGATCAAGTCAATGCCCCTTAAACCAAAGAGGTTGGGATGTTAGACCCGAGGAGAAGCAGCACTCACCTTCCCCCATCTGCCCCTCTACTCACAGATCCCCTATGTGCCCCTCCACCCTAAACCCATAAACCACATACCAGTTTCCTGAAACCTGCCGGCAGCTGCTGAGAAGGGCCAGACAGAAACTTTCCAGCCCATGCCGGATGCAACACTTTGCTCCCCGCTTCACTGATGCCCCCAACACCCTCCCCAAATACAGCACCCTTAAAAGCCCAAGCCTGCCCCTCCTTGGGTGTGACTCCCCTGGCCCATCTTTTCAGACCATGGGACCTCACCTGGGAGTTTCTACCCCAATAAACACTTGGTTTATATCGGCCCTTTGTCCTGTGCCTCTTTCAGAATCTCCAAATGTTATAGCCTGAGCCTCCCAAAGTGCTGGGATTACAGGTTGAGTCACTGAGCCTGGCCACATTACACACTTCTAAGACAACTTTGATCAGTTTTACAGAGGCAGTTGATTGCAATCTCAGGCAAGGCCTAATCCTTTAGAAACAGATTCACTTCCAAGTAACCTGACTGCTAGCATTTGAAAACAAGAACAATCTAACTGCTTAAATACCACAGAATAACTTTCCATCTTGACTCTCTATAGGAATCCTTCCCTCACTCCAGTAGAACAATGAGAGTAAAGCATGAGAAAAAGAAAAAGTGGGGTCTTCTGGTGCTGCATGGGAATGAAGTCTGGCTTCATCCACTCCCTCTGCAACTCCTGTCAAGGAGGATCACTTGAGTGTTAGTTCTGCATGGTGTAGGAACTTGACTCCATTCCATCTCCACTCACTTCCTGTCAAGAAGGACCAGTAATCTTGACTGGAAAGAGTAGAAACTGAGAGACAAAAGGAGAGTCCTTAGGTAACCCTGAGAAGGAAGAAGAGTAAAAAAGAAAATGGCAGAGGCTGAAAGGAGAGAGAGAGAGAGAGAGAGAGAGAGAGAGAGAAGCTGGTACTGCCATACTTATAGTCCTCATGGTGCCTGTGATTGCTGAGATGATACTGGGTGCAGTGCCAAATTCATGGATTATTTGGCTCATTTCTAAAACAAATTTTAGAGTAGCTGGCAAACTTTTCAAACAAAGTTTATTAGAGGAGGAGAAGAGAAGAGAGAGAAAAACATGCCAGAGCTGGACTGGGTGAAAGAAACCACACCTTTTGCTCTTTACAACAGACCTGATATACCTTCACAATATTGATATGTGAAAGAGACTGGAGCCCAAGTAACTGCTGCCCTCTCTGGCTCTGATGGGAGTTGGAGAGATTTTATTATAATTTTCATGATTTTGATCAGTTAAAGGGTGTGTTTGAGCCTTTTACCTTCAATAGGGAACCTGAAGTAGTTTTAGTGATTATGAGTTGAAATGTTGGGCTGGCCTATTCTTACAGCAGATGGAATTTTCTGTTGATTTGCTGAGGGGGTGGGGTAGGCTGCCAGCTTGGCCTGCAGCAAAATGTAATTTTAAAGGTATTTAAGCCGGGCTCGGTGGCTCAGCCTGTAATCCTGCGCCTTTGGGAGGCTGAGATGAGTGGATTGCCTGAGCCCGCGGGTTCGAGACCCACCTGGACAACTTGGCAAGACCTCATCTCTACAATAAATCAAAAACTAGCCGAGTGTGGGAATACGCTCCTGTAGTTCCAGCTACTTGGAAGGCTGAGGCGGAAGGATTGCCAGAGCCTAGCAGGTCGAGGCTGCAGTGGCCAAGAGAGGCCACTGCACTCCAGTCTGGGCAACAGAGTGAGACTCCAACTCAAGTATTTGAACATTTCCTAAAACCTACCTGTGGGAAATTTATCTATGTCTAACCTGTGCTAGCTACACTGACTCAATTTGAAGGTTATTTAAATGATAATTACAGCTGTGAATTTTAAAAAGTTATTCAGAAAAAAAGGCAGAAAAGAACCAGTAAGCAGGAGAGAGATATATGAAGGAAGTCATTGGTATAAGGATGTATTTTTGGTAAGGAAGGTTAAAACAAAAAGAACAATTTTATATGAGAAAGGATTTATATGGTAGATTTTTGTCTTAAAGTAAAATAACTGGGCATTTTAGAAACTGGGAAGTTTGGGGCAAAACAGAAAGTTCAAGCATGTTGTAGATATTCTGTAAGTCATAAGATTCATAAAGAGGAATTGATAAAAGGAATTTTGTATGTGATTAAGCTGGTTATAATGAACAGAAAAGTTATTGATAAGTCTTTCAAAATTGTGTTCCCTTGTATTAAAACAAAGTTTTTTTAAGGTATTAATTTGATCTTAATAAAATTTCAATGAGTTTTGATTTTTTAATTCTATAACCTGTTCTTTTTGAAAACTTTCAGACTTATATCTCAGGAGTTCGACTTTTATTGTGTCTCACTGATTTTAGCTTTTCTCCCCCTGGAAAGACCTGAGAAAATAACTCTCCTTCAACTTTTTGTCAGATCCTGTAACTTTTTGTTCTTCCTCCAGTTCTAATTATTGTTGTGGCCTGATGCTAAAATGTTTTATCCTGAAGGTCTAAAAAAGCAATGTTTTCCACCAGTATAGCTTAATACTGTACTCCTGGTCTTTATGTATCCAAACTCTTGATGTAATTAGTGAACTTATATTGTTTCTAATAGTTGGAGGGGTGCAGAAAAATTTATCCCAAATTATGACTTTTTGCCACAAGGTCTCTCTGACCTTTCTGCCTACATTTAGTTACAGAGAAGCTGTTTCCTCTCCTGTTCGTGTATTACAGAAAAGAAGAGTAAGATAAGACCACACCCAAGAGGACCTTTGTACGAGTATGATGCATATCACTCAGGCTTATTCAGCTTCAAAAGATAATTATTTGCAAGTCATTCTGTTTCCCCATCCATTCACTCTCCAAACCACGTGTGGTCTTTTAATAGAATTCCTTTTCCTCCCCATTCCATAATGTGTTTTTACCAAAATGCAAGTCTCCATTTTTTTTGTTACCTTGAGATAGTATTTAAGTATCTATAGCTCATTGGGAGTTGGGTCTTCATTCTAAAGGCTCCCATGAATACACATTGGCTATAACTTTGTGTCTTTTCTCCTATTAATCAACCTTGCCTCATGTCAGTGATTGCTCGGCAAACCTTTAATGGGGGCCAATGGGCATGGCCCCTAGATAGTCATGTATTCTTCTACTTAGTACTAGTTTATTGGTTCTTGCGTGCTTTGTACTATAATGTTCACTCATGACCGTAGATATACTTTTCCTGTGTCTAATTTACTTAAATATTTTTTTCATTAGGTTTAAATTCCAAGTTATCTAAATGGGTTTCTATAAGGAGAAAAAAATTATACTACAGAATGTTTTTCTTTTCCTTTTTAGTAGCAAGCCTAAGAAATACAATTTTACATTTAAGAAAAAATAATTCCCTTTCTGCCTTTATTAGATTTTTGATTACTTAGGAAAACTGAGCTTTAACAAAAATCCAAGTTTTTATATCCATGTAACTTTTGGTATTGCTTTTAATGTTTATTGCCTTGTTAAATAAATATTATTTTTATAGTAATATGAGATCTATTTTAACAAAGTGTTCTAAGCCTTCTACATCTTTAAATATACTTTTAATTAATCTTCATGGTGTTAAGTACAGGACTTTGATTCCTGAGACAGAAAAAGGCAATAACTCTTGCTAAATCCCATCAGTAAGGACCTCAACTTCAGGCCCAGCAGAAGATGACAATCAAAATGAACTGTCTTTATGAGATAGAGAAGTAAAAATTTAAGTTATTCAATCTCTGTAGGCCCAGAGACTATCATGGAAAAGGTGGGCATATGAGATTATAAGAGTTGACTTTTGAGAGTAAAGCTTGTTTACAGAAATTAATTCAGAGTTATCTACAAATTAAACATTAATATTAAAAACACACTAATGCAAGATCAGTGTCTAAACCCCTGTGTCAAAATAACAATATTTCCTTTAATCATTGGTCTGTTCTCTGATAGAAAATTATAAAAGTTATAATAAGTTTATAAAGATCTTAACCTTTAACTGGGCATGGTAGCTCATGCCTGTAGTTCTAGCTACTTGGAAGGCTGAGGAGGAAGGCTTGCTGGAGCCCAGCAGTTTGATGATAGGGTGGCTGTGTGTGTGCCACTGCCCTCCAGCTTGGGCAACAAAGTGAGACTCCAACTCGGAAAAAAAAAGTAAGTGGATGCTGGGGTAGCTGTGAGTGTGCCACTGCACTCCAGCCTGGGTGACAAAGTGAGACTCCAAATCGAAAAACAAAAATAAAAAAATTTTACCTTATGGTCAAACTGATTAAAATTGTATAAATTTTATAAAAGATTTTATTTAAATTTGCTTTGATGTTACTGATACATGAATGTAAAGATAAAATTTGGTTTTCTCATTCCACAAGGTTTTCTTGTAATTTCATGAGATAACAAAAGATCTTTGTTTGCCTTTTAGGTAAACTCACATATAGATGTATATCTAATATATGTTTATATGAGAAAACTAATATATGTATGTGTGTTTATATATACATATACATATATATATGAAATACAGATTCCTATATATATGAAATACAGTTTACCCTTATGTCATCTCATAGATCTCACTATTTAAGAAATAAGTCTCCTCTATCAGAGTAAATGTTTTTGCTTTAAGAACCTTTGAATTATTATTTTGGCTAAATGAGTGACTATTTTACAATGACCTGTGATTCTGTGTTATGATATCATGCTTTTAAAAATTTCATATTTGAAAGACTTTCCAATATTAAAATTTAAGGTTCTAAATTCAGTCTTTCTGACCTTCTTAAGTGTTTTTGTTTGTTTGTTTTTAATATAAGGTTTCCTAAAGACCAAGAGATACATATTTAGCTTGTTTAATATATTGAAATCATACAGGAAGCATTGTTAAATATAAAAGTATTCTTAATTTTACATTATATGTATTCCAAATCATAATAACATTCCTATAATTCTTATATATTTTAGGATATTATCAACAGTAATAATAATTATGTTATATTTCACAATTAGTCAAATTTTCTTGTCAATTGGGTCTTTGACAATGGCTGTCTTAAAACTTTTGTCATAGCCGGGCTCAGTGGCTCAGCCTGTAATCCCGCGCCTTTGGGAGGCTGAGGTGAGTGGATTGCCTGAGTCCGCGGGTTCATGACCCGCCTGGGCAGCGAGACTTCATCTCTACAATAAATCAAAAAATCAGCCGGGCATGGTAGCGCATGCCTGTAATTCCGGCTACTTGGAAGGCTGAGGCGGAAGGATCGCTGGAGCCCAGCAGGCGAGGCTGCGGTGGCCGGGAGTGGCCACTGCACTCCAGTCTAGGCGACAGAGTGAGACTCCAATTAAAAAAAACTTTTGTCATTTACAATTATTGTTTAATTTTAATCCCTTTCAAGTAGCAATTTATAAATAATTATAGTGAGATAGGAAAACAGGAATTAAGCAGGAAAGCTGACCTCAAGGCTCTTATATTAAGTAAGCAGCTACATGCCATTTCCCTTAACTGCACCTGTTTCTGTAAACAAGCTTTACTGCACCTCATATGGAAATGTCCATAAAGATCTGCTTCAGTGCTTGTTGTGGAAGTAACTGTTCCTGGTCCTAAATTTAAAATTGTAAACCCACCGATGGCAATCCCATGTATGTTGTAACCACAAAAAGCTCTATAAAAGCAGCTTGAAACTGAGAGTCAGGGCTCAGGTTTTGGGAGGCTACTCTGCCTGAGACTTCTGAAATAAACACCTTCGATTCTCCTCTCAATCTCTGGTGACTGTTCTAAGGATGTTCATTCCTGTTCCTGGTAAGTTGCTGCAATTGCTGTAACGGTAGGAAGATGTTAGTCAAAACATACCAAATCTTAGTTAGACAGGGAAAATAAATTTAGGAGACCTACTGTACAAAAAGGTGATTATAACTGATGACAATGTTTTGTACACTTGAAAATTGCTAAGAGAATAGATTTTGAATATTCTCACCACAAAAAATAAGTTTGTGAGGCAATAGATATGTTAATTAGCTTGATTTAACCTTTCCACAATGTGTGTATATATTTATTAAAATATACAAGTATTAATGTTATATACCATAAATATATACAATTTTTATTTTTCAATTAAATAAGTAAACAAAAAAGTAATAAATGTGGATCTCAATTAATGTACTTCAGTAATGGTTCATTAATTTTAGCTAAAGTAGTATACTCATATATGATGTTATTATACTAATAGAGGAGACTGGGTATAGTGAAATGAGAACTTTGGACTACCATCAATTTTTTTATGCATTTAAAACTGTCCTAAAAATGTTATTAATTTAAAAACATGAAAAAAAATCATGGTGCAAAATTAAAGTGGAATATTTTCAATACAAGCTGAGTTTGAGATTGCACAGAACTGATAAATATATAAGACTGAAATGAGAGGTACAATTGTAAGTCAATATTATTTGAGTGTCTACTTTATGTTTTTTTGGTTGTTTTTTTTTTAATTGAAGTCTCACTATCACCCAGGCTGGAGTGCAGTGGCATGCTCACAGCCACCGCAGCCTTGATCTGCTGGGCTCAGGCGAACCTTCCACCTCAGCCTTCCAAGTAGCTGGAACCATAGGCATGTGCCACCACACCTGGCTGATTTTTTGATTTATTGTAGAGATGAGGTCTAACCCTGTTGCTCAGGCTGGTCACAAACCCCTGAGCTTGGGCCATCCTCTCGCCTCTGCTTCCCAAAGTGCTAGGATTGTAGGCGTGAGCCATGATGCCTGGCTACTCTATGTTTTATTAAAGCTCAAGTCATTTCAACAAAGGAAGATGCAGAGAATAAACATTTAAGTGTCATATAATTAACAGAAGCTATAAGTACTAAGACAATGTAATATAGAAATCCCAAATTTAAGAGGGCTTGCATGTAATGTTTACCCATTCCAAAGAAGTCACCTGTAGGTCTAGCAGGGAAAGATATTGGTTTATTAGAATTGATGGGAGGTACCAACAGTGACTGGTGGGTGAAAAATCTGCACCTTGGGACAATACAGCAAACAGCATTATAATCAAGCAACTTAATGATTCAAATTGCTATATGGTGTTTACAATTACATTGATTAAGAGTGATGTCTACATTGCTTTCAACAACCTGCACCCCATGACTTATTATTGGGAATATGCCTATCCTTTAGCTTGATCACCTGCATCCCATAACTCATTACTGAAAATATGCATATCCTTCAGAGACCAGCCTTGGCCAGAGGACAGTCCCTATAAAAGGGGACAGAAAGAAGCCAGGTATAGGAGGAAAAGAGTCTATGTCCTGACAGTCCCTTACAGAAAAGGAGCCAGTATCCAGGAGCAAGAAGAGCGGGATGGTGTATGAAGTAATTTAGTCAGAGTTTCAACAATGAGTTCTTTGAGAAAATGACATTTAAGTTTATATAGCCTTGAAAAGTATATTTCTGTAGGTCAAATCCTGGCATATGTTATGTTGGCTATCCTGTAGAACATAACTATTACCAGATAAGCTAGCAGGTTTAATTTAAGGAAATCAACTTGAAGTGGAAAAAAAATGTATTCATATTAGGAGTTTTGTTGGCTCAAAACAATACGGCCAATGGCCGATGGTGAATCTGACCAGCTCTACCTTATACCATTTGGGGAATATGTAAAACATTTTTTAGATTTCTCAGGAAACATTTCTTTAAAGCTGGGGTTCATTCTCTTTTCTTCCTTCCTGCTAAAGGCTTAAGGGAATTGTAAACTGGATAAGCAGAGGACTGTAAATAGTCACATAGATAAAGCAGGCTGCATAAACTAAAAGTCAAGCTGAGAAATTTAACTTCCTTCAAAAGAAGGAAAAAGTAAAAATAAAAAACAAAGGATGAATAAAATGCATCCATTGGAAGCAGTAACCAAGGCTTTTATTTTTAAATATTCAGTGTTCTCTCTTCTTAAATCTAAACTGCAAAGCAATTTTCTGTATGCTAGCTTGGGTGAAGTTATTTTCTGCTTAAGAGTAGTGATCTAGACTGTGTTGTTTGGGACCCAGACATCACTCTACCGCACAATTTGTCAGGTTGACTGTTTAGTTTTCAAAATTATTCAAACATTTTTTAATCTCTTATGCTGCATACTTGAGTTCAAGAATGAAGTAGACTTACTTCAGAGACTTCCTGGTTGCCTATAGTATTTAATTGTTCAAGAAATCAGGTATACACAGGTTAGCACTCCTGTGTGGAATTTACCACAGAATAAACTCAAGGCTAATATTCCTAAATCCTTAAACAAGCAGCTAAGAATGTTACCTGTTGTCTTACAGATTTTTAATAAATTCTCCAAAGTTAAACAAAATTGTTAAACAAAATTGTTAACTAAAAGCAAACAAAAAAGCTGCTTGTAGCACTTAAAAGGATTAATATGAGACAATTGTGTTGGATATATATACTGGTTTCTATGTAAATATTTTATAGGAAGAAAATAAATATAAAAATACATTATCAAGAGCCTAATAGGTAGCAGGCACTGAACTAGGCATTAATGGTGTGGTGATGAACCATCTGTCCAGGGAATGCCTTCAGGGAGGTTACAGTTCAGTGCAGAATTTAAAAATATGTAGGCAATTAAGAACTAGAACAATAAATGGCAAAGCAGGGCTAAATTGAATTGGGCACAATCACAAAACGTATATGAGGTTTTAAAGTTCTTATTAAGTTATTTTCAAAGTAAGAGATAGAAGAAATCGACTTGGAGAAGATATTAAGTGGAATATGGTGAGAAATAGATTTTTTCAGGCTAGATATGTGCAAAAACTAAAGAATACAGGTATATATTGCTATAATTTATGTTATTTATTGAGTAGGTAGATGAAAGAGGTTGCTAATTACTGTTGCAGGAAAAACAGAGACTGTGACACCAAGGCTATCTTTGGAAGTAGCGTTTTATTAGTGATCTTAGGAAATAGTGTTTTATTAGCACTGGCGCAACTCAGTGTACTATGCTCGATGGTTGAGCAACCCAGAGAAAGAGGAGAGGGGATTTATATGTTAGTTTAGGTAAGGGAGGGGTTCGGGTTGTATGGCTAAACATTTTTCTTTGGAATTTGCAAAGTTGTATTTGGCAAACCCAGATTTTCAAAGAACAAATTGTTTACAGGATATACATGGCAACTAGGGGTTGTAAACTGATATCTTCACAAAGAGAGGAAGGGGGGCAGGTAAGATTGTTAATCCATTACTATCTTGCACTTTCAGGAAAGCGCCTTGTGGCTATTTGGTTTTCTCACATCCCATGTCTAGCAGGTTTGGAGCTTGCAGGTTGATTTTTTTTTTTTTTTTTGCATTGGAGTCTCACTCGGTCGCCCAGACTGGAGTGCAGTGGCCGCTTCCGGCCACCGCAGCCTCGACCTGCTGGGCTCCGGCGATCCTTCCGCCTCAGCCTTCCAAGTAGCCGGAATTAAGGCATACGCTACCATGCCCAGCTGATTTTTTGATTTATTGTAGAGATGAGGTCTCCCTGCCCAGGCGGGTCTCGAGCTCGCGGGCTCAGGCAATCCACTCACCTCAGCCTCCCAAAGGCGTGGGATTACAGGCTGAGCCACTGAGCCCAGCTACTGCAGGTTGATTTTTAAAAAGGAATAATTTTAGCCGTTTCTAACCCCTCTCTGCCACATTACTGGCAGAAGATGATATTTTATTATATTGAGGACTATGTTTTTATCAATTGTATGGAAGCAAAAGAGAAGGTCATGGGATTGACATTAGTGGGTTCATGTATCTATGTCAACCTTAGTATTTTTCCTAATCTGTGTCTCAGTGATATTTATGAGAGCAAAAGAGGAAAATAACATTAAAGAGGCCATGAGAATAAGAAATAATGTGATTAGAATCCTAACAAATGAGAAAAAATATTGACATATGAACAACAATGAAATACAACAATTCATACAATGTAAAGACTTAGATCTAATAAAATCTTCACATTACTTCTATTCACAAAAATGTTCTTCTCTCTAGCATTTTCTTCAGGGCTACATGGACATCCTTGTTCCTAAGGCTGTAGATCAGGGGGTTCAGCATGGGCACAATAATAGTGTAAAACACAGAAGACACTTTCCCTTGGTCCATGGAGCTGACAGAGGATGGCTGCAGGTACATAAATGCTGCAGATCCAAAAAAGACAGCAACAGCTGAGATGTGGGAACTACAAGTACTGAAGGCTTTGGACCTGCCCTCAGGGGAACGAATGCGGAAGATGCTGGTCATGATGAAGAATTAAGAGCTAAGGATAGTGAGACTTGGGATAAGGATATTAATTCCACTGAAGATCAGAATTAGTAACTCATTGACATATGTGCTAGAACAGGAGAGCTTTAAAATAGAAATAAGATCACAGAAATAATGGTTGATCACATCGAATTTGCAGAATTGAACCATAAACATGCAACCTGTATGAGCTGATGCACAAACCAAGCCTATAATATACACCCCTAAAATCAAGGAGAAGCAGGCCTGATAGGACATGATGACATTGTAAAGCAAGGGGCTACAGATGGCAACGTAACGGTCATAAGCCATTGCAGCCAACATGTGACACTCTGCAATAGCAAAAACAAGGAAGAAATACAGCTGAGTCATACATTCAGGGAAGGAGATGATGTTCTTCTCTGTCACAAAGTTCACCAGCATTTTGGGGGTAATGACAGTGGAATGACAGAGATCAATGAAGGACAGACTGCTGAGGAAATAGTACATGGGGGTGTGAAGGTGAGAACTGAGCCCAATCAGATTGATCATGCCCAGGTTCCCCACCACTGTGACCACATAGATTCCTAGGAAGAGGAGGAAGAGGGGCAGCTGGAGCTCTGGCTGTTCTGAGAGTCCAGTCAGGATGAATTCAGTGACTGAGGAATGGTTCCCTTCTGCCATCTCTTCTGGGCGGTGTCTGAAGTGAGGAGAAAAGCATGGTTGTTAAAGGGGCTTCATTGCTATTTCTTTTCTAGGAATGTGACCCCTTGTCTATATATGATCATTTAATTCTAGGTCAACTTATTTAAGCAGAAATTTATTTCAATTTAAAATGTATTAGGCTTTATTTTCAAATATAATAACTTTTTAATATTATAGTATTTTTACCCATGTTTGCACTAATTGGAAACCTCCAAATTATCTATTTTCTGTTTCAAACATTTTAATGATTTTCAAGTCATAATTTCTAAGCTGAGAGTTACAAATTTAAATTCTTAGAGAAGTCAATGAAAATGAGTGAAACTGTCAGAGGGATAGCTTGGAGAGAGTAAGCCCTGTCTAAAGACATTAGACTTTAATTACCTGATTTTAATTTCTAGCAGGGGAGAGCAAAGATCTTACTGTCAGACTTTTCAATGTCATGTAATTATGAGGAAATCTAGATTTGTAGACTAAAATCTTCAGGTTTTCAAATATTGTTAATAAAATGCAACAACACTTACAAAAATCATTGTGACTATCCATCAGCTAGAGTGGCCCCAGTTAGGTGGTTTATGATTTCTGGGCCACAGGATCGTACCATTACCTTTCTCTGAGGAAAGCAGAATACATTGCTGTTAAAAAGACAAGGCTTAAAGTCAAAGTGTCTGTGTTCATATTCTGACCCCATCATTTACTAGCCAATACATTTGGGCAAGTAAGATAAGTTCTTTGTGTTATAACTTTCAAATCTGTAAAAGAGAACAATATTACCTATCTAAGTAATAAAATTGGCAGACTCATCAATCAGAAAGTGAGCAAGGCCATTATTTTGTTAATGCCTATTAACACTATTAAAAATGATAAATTTTAAAATTTTTAAATTTAATCTTTCTTTTGGAAGTGAAAAGCAGAGGCATACAATCAGAAAACAAGAATTACTAATGTGGCCCCCTATTCTGTTAAACAGTGAATACGTGGTTTAACTATTGAAAATACCAGAGTAAAACTGCAAATGGATTAGAGTTGATTATAAAAATATAAAATTTAGAAAACCTATACATTTTGAATACATTTCTTTAGTAAAACAAATCTGAAATAAATCAAATCTGAGTATAGACACTAAACTATAAAACATCTGCAAAAAATATACTAAAAAAAAATCTGACATCTTAGAGTAGTTTATGATTTCCTTGAAAGGACACACATGCACACAAAACAAACAGTAGATAATATATAAATGATACTATTAAGACAATCAAATTTTAAAAATACATGAAATATCTCAACAGACACCCCACAGATAAAAATATATGACTGGTATTTGAAAATATAAGCATTTGAAAATATACCCAATGTTCTTAGTAACCAAAAACTTGCAAATTAATGCCATAATGAGACACCACTATAAACTTATGTTAGAGTGGAAAAAACAAAAACAAGAGCATAAAACACCTGGAAAGACCAAGTGTTGAAGAGGAGCAACTATACCTGTCACACAAAGTAGGGAGTGTAAAACTGTTTAACCGCTTTGAAAAATAGCTTGGGTACATGACCATACCACCCTGAATGTACCACTCGATCTTGTCTGAAAAACAGCTTTGCAATTTATTATAATTTTAAACAGACAGTAACTATAAAATCCAACAGTTCTGCTCCTTAGTATTTACTCAAGAAAAATGTAAATATGTGTCTGCAAAAATACATGTGCAAAAACATGCATGGCAGCATTGTTTATAACAACCAAAAATTAGAAACAATCCAAATGATCATCGGCAGACAAATAGATGCATGAGCTGTGGAGATTATATATATAATGTGTGTGTGTGTATAATATATATATACATAAATATATATGATCATATGTAGTGTACATAGAACACTACTGAACATTACAAAAGGAAAAAATATAAAAAATATAAATTTCACATGCATGCAATGACACAAATCACAGAAATATTATGTCTCTGGAATAGATTTCACAAAATAGACCCCAAATGTATGGAAGTATTCACCAGTGTAACCATCTAGGCCTGTGGTTTTTTTTTTTGTGTAAGAAATTTTAATAATGGATTGAATATATTTAATAGATATGATTATTCAGATTTTATCTTTTATTCATTTTTCATAAGTTGAAATTTTAATACATTTGCCCACTTTACAAATTATCAGACATATTGCATTATGTTTTTAATAATGATTTCTTTCACATTAAAAAGTTGTAGGCTATGCAATGATTTCTGACTTTTCAATCTTGAAATCAATAAATTAAGTTTCTCCTTTTGTATTAATCACTCATGCTAAAAGTTTGTCAATTTTAGTAATTAATGCAAATAATCTAACTTTTGATTATGTTGATTTTATGTTCAATATTTATTTTTTATTTAAATTATTTCTAATAACTTAGTTATTTTATTCTCTATACATTTCTTTGGTATGACTTCTTTTCCTAAATGTTTGAACTGGAGTCTTAATTAAACAGTTTCAACTTATATTCATTTTTATTATGTACATATAAGGTATAAATTTTCCTTTAAGTTCTTCTTCAGCTGCATATCACAAGTTTTATATACTGGGAGTGCCAAAAAAAAATGTATACACATTTTAACATATGTAATCTATGTATTACTTTTAGTTCACCATAATCAGAAGTGTCTGGACACTGATGATAACCACTTTGAGCATCTCTTGTAATTGCAGAAGTCAAACATGACTTGTATTCATCTTCTGTTATTGGTATATATGAGTATTAAAATTTTAATACAGTTTTTTCCTTTCTTAAAAATATGTATACATTTTTTGGGCACCCTTTGTATCTAACTTACATTATCGTGCATTTTAAGATATTTATAATTTTTTAAGCAGGGTGCAGTGGCTCACGTCTGTAATCCCAGCACTGGGAGGCTGAAGTTAGAGGATTGCTTGAGTACATGGGTTCGAGACCAGCCTGGGCAACATGGCGAGATCTCGTCTCTACAATAAATCAAAAATATTAGCTGGGTGTGGTGGCTCATGCCTGTAGTTTCAGCTACCGGAGGGCCCAGCAGGTTGAGGTTGCGGTGGCTGTGAGTGTGCCATTGCACTCTAGCCTTGGCAACAGAGTTTGAAACTCCAACTCAAAACAAAAATAAAGAGATATTTTATAGTTTTAAAAATAATTTCAATTGGAAGTAAATTGTTATCTTTACTAAAGTTGAACTTTAAAAAAAATTTTTAAAAAGTCTGTCTTAATTCCACTATAGTCAATAAACATATCCTGAATAATCTAAGCTATTGCAAATTGCTGAGGTTCTCTTTATAATACAACATGTAGTCCATTTTCTAAATATTTCTTAAAATATATGCTGACTGGTTTTGAGGTCACATAATACATATATTTCAATTATGTCCAATTCACTAATTATGTCAATGAGATATTTCATATGCATAGCAATATATTTGTCTGATGGTCTAATAGTTATTGAGCTAGATATGTCAGTGTCTCACAATAAAATTTCTGATTTTTAAAATTCTCCCTTTATTTCAAATCTTGGATCAAAACTTTTATTGTTGTGGAATAGCCCACTTTATATTTAGTAACACTTCTTGTTTAAATTCTTCTAGGTTTCATATTAGTTATTATATCATAGTAATATTTTTTGCTAGTATTTGCACAGCACATTATTTATTATCTTCTTTCATTAGATCTTCTGTATCTTTATAGTAAAATGTATTTTTGAAAGAAGCAAAAAATATATAAAAGAGAAAATCAGCACCAAATACCTAAAAATAACTAAAAAACATATACAATGATTATAGATTGAAACTTTTAATGATTTTAAGAGAAATTAGACAACCGTCAATGGATAAATAGTTCAGAAAAATGTGGCATAGACACACAATGGAATATTATTCAGTCATAAAAAAGAATGAAATACTGCCATTTTCAGCAACATGAATAGAACTGGAGGTCATTATGTTAAGTGAAATAAGCCAGGCACAGAAGACAAATATTGCATGTTCTCTTTCATATGTGGAGGAAAAAATATTTAATCTCATGGAGGTATGGTGTTGAGTGATAGATACAAAAGGCTGAAAAGGATTTAGGGGGGCTTAGGAGGTAAAGAAAGGTTGATTAATGGGTATAAACATACAGTTAGAAAGACTAGTTCCTAGTGTTCAGTAGCAAAGTAGGGCAACTATGGTTGAGAGCAACATACTGTATATTTTAGCTAGAAGATTTGAAATGTTTCCAACACAATTAAATGTTAAATGTTTGAGGTGATGGATACTTTAATTTAATTATCATACATTGTATGCATGTGTCAAAATGCCACATATAGCTCATGATTATGTACAATTATGTATCAATAAAAAAATTTAAAACCCCTAACTAGAAAGAATGTTTACCCTATTTAAGGATTAGAATAATCATTATTGTAAAGATATTAAGTCTTTCAAACTTATGTATAGAATTTATGTAATCTAATTCCTGAATATAACTTCTAAATAGATAATCAATACCTTTAATAATGAAATTTCTGAAGAGGTCATTGACATACTTCTTTCTATTTATTAGGATTTGTGAAATACACCAGCTTAGCCTAATATTAGAGGAGAATCAAGATTCTCAAAAGGTAACAATTATTGTATTCTAGACACTCAAGATGGTTATTATAATGTGCTAGTCTTTAGTCACTGAACCCCCTTTTCCTTGAATCTGTCTCCACTTAACATCCACATATGAGATTAGTAAATACTTTCCTTTCTAGAATCTAGTTTGTCTCAAATCAGATAATTTTGTGTCAAAGTCAATATTCCAATTGTCCAACATGGTTATAGAATAGACACAGTTCCTCTTCATTTCACACAGGCAGGTGGCACAGACTCTGTAATATGCTGTGGGTAAGATACTTTATGTAGGCTTGTTCCTTTCTGTGTGATATACAACACATTTGAACACAAAGAATGTGTACCAATTCAGGAATTTCCCAATATGGCTAATCATAAGAGACACCTAAGAAGATTATAGTATTTACAAAACATGACTATTGTACAAATGTAAACATGATTATTTTTTAAAAATACATAAAAGTTTCTAAATCAACTCCATATGCTACTAGTCCTAGTCCCCAGAAACATTTTAATATCTGCAGATGGCTCCCAAAAAACAGTTTCTGCTTCTAGTTCTTCCTAAGTTTACTGTTACAGCTTTAAATAATTTGTTCATGTTGCTATATCTAGAATTGACCATTCTGAACATTATAACTTCTCATATTACATGTGGACTTACTTTGATACTGCCACTTCCTCTCTCATTCTGATAATTGATAGTTGCATTTTATTTCAGATATTTTATTAGTATCTTCTGGAACTTTGAAAATATTCTCAAATCTCTTTATTCATCAACTTTTCAACATTTTTTCAGCTCATGTGGAAATGTTCTTTCTGTTGTTTAAAATAGATTTGCTACTACTCTATCGGATTTAAGAATCAGAAACTCTGGGTATGAAGTTTAGAGATATGATCTCTCTAAAAAATAAAATAAAAATGACACAAATAAAATTTTCAAGTCAATTATAATGATTAATCAAGTCTTTTGGAAAAATAGTTGAAACAAATACATTAAAATTTACCAGAGACAATATTTAACTTCTAAACTTAGCTTAAAAATGAATTCTTCTATATGAAAAATGCATTTAAAAAAATGAATTCTCCTTATGTAAGATATATGGTTTGATTGCAATTCATTTGAAAACAAAAGACATAATTTCTTATGAACTCAATAGAGCCCATAGAATAATAGATGACTACTAAAGCAAATGCACATTCATCACTTTATAAAAATATAGTTTCTAGAATATGATAAGCCATAATCCCAATAAGATCTGTAACATAGCTTCCTAACTCACGTGCCAAGAAATTAGAATGTTATAAATGGGTTATAATAGTGCTGAAGTGCTAGTTCTTAGCTTTTAGGTAGTGGGGAGAAGCCTGTGGCACCAAGAGCCTCTTAGTGGTCAGCATCAACCGCAAGCTGTGACACTCACCCCATAGTTAATATAAGTATTACTATTCTATGCATACCATGAGGTTAGCAAGCTCTAGTCTGTGACTATTATGATAAATTCTGAACTTCATGTTTAGTTATGGATGTCTATTTTAAGGTGAGATAGCAACAGAATAAAAGATGTATAGAAACTGTGAAGAACTTGGAAAATATTTGAAGATAATGAGATAATTAGCAGATATTTTTATATATTACAAGGGAAACGAAAGGGAAGAAGTTTTTATTTAGTATATGATTTTTGAAAGACTTAAGGATCTATCTTTTAATCAATATGAAGGAAATATTCTAATGATTTGTGATCTTAGATATGTAACAAACTTTCCTTCCTGGTCATTACTGAACCATAAACGTGATGATGATCCGCCTTCAGAAAAACCAGAGAAAAGATATTAATTTTGCTTATGATAGGTACAACATGTTTGAACACAAAGAGTTTGTAACAATTCAGGGATTTCCCTATATGGCTAATCGTAAGAGAAATGTAAGAAGATTATAGTATTTATAAAACATGACATAAAAATGTAAACATGATTATTTTTAAAAAATACATAAAAGGTCCTGAATCAACTCCCTATGCTCATAGCCCTAGTCCCCAGAAACATTTTAATATTTGCAAAATGGCTCCCATAAACAGTTTCTGTTTCTAGTTCTTCCGAAGGTTACTGTTATAGCTCTAAATAATTTGTTCATGTTGCTATTTCTAGAATTAACAATTCTGAACATTATAACTTTTCATATTACATGTGGACTTTGATGCTGTCACTTCCTCTCTTATTTTGATAATTGATGGCTGCATTTTATTTCAGATATTTTATTAGTATCTTCTGGATCTCTCTCTTTTCCTCTCTTTAACTTTAGTTCTCATAATCCTCCTTTTTTAAGATAGAAACATTTGGCTTCTTTCAGTTCCTGGAATATGTCACATTCTTTCAGTTGTCTGTCTTTTTACTTGCTATTCTTTCCACTTGAAATGGTCTTACAAACCACTTTCTCTCTGTTGTGTGGTAAATATTTGTTTCTTTTATGTCTTATTTAGAATTGCAATCATCATGGTACCATTCTACAATTCCTTATAATAGATTGGACCTTTCTGCTGCATGCCTAGAAAACTCTAATTTCTAAACAGCACATTTTTAGACTGTGAACTACACTACACTACAGGCCAGGTGATAAACCGGACCTATTCTTCTCTGTAGCCCCCATCTGGCACCTTCATGAAAATTTAAAAAGTAATTGTTAATGTAAGAAAATAATTAAATGAATGAATGAAAGTATTCAGAAATATTTCCCTGAATTTTCACAGTGATCACTTCAGATCTAATAGTCTCAAATTATAAGTGTGGGATGAACACACTCACCTTTGCCTTCCTGAACTTCAATGACAAATTTTATTTGCAACTTTCTCTCTGGCTTGGAGGAGAATGGCACTAAAGTTGGTCCTGGAAGTTACAGGTGCCCAGTATCCTGCAATCTTTAGTGCTAAGAGGGCAGGGCCTAGAGTGCATCTCGGTGTCACTTTTGAAATGAGCTTCCATCACAGATCAGCATCTTTAATTGTAACTTTTCTGTATGTGTTTCTCTTTAGGGTAGCAAATAGCCTCAATTTTTACAGTGGCCTGAGCTGTTCTGATTGTGTGCAATGAAAATTTGTCCGAGGTTTAGATATGTTAGGTACCAAATATCATAGAGACAAATACTCTCCAAGGATTTCCATTTCTCTGGATACAAACTCCTGAGAACAGAAGCAATTACCATAGGCACTCACCCAATTGTTTAATTTTCCTTCAGGGGAATTCTCTGCCAATTCTAATCTTGTCAATTAGAAATAAAAATTTGTGCCTGTGAATCACATGAGAATTTTTAAAAATGCATTTTCTGGTCTAGCAGATCCTAATGGAGTTTGAGATTCAACATTTCTTACAAGCTCCTAAACAATGTTATTTGTTCATAGCCTGGGCAGTGATAAGCAGATTTTAGAGGACCAAGAGACCCCCTGATAAGTTATATCTTATTGATATTAAAATTAGAAATTTTAAAATAATACATTAAGTCATTGCTTGGCAGATCTCACACTTTTATCTTAACAGCTTCTCCAAGACCAAGGGATTGTCTTCTCTTATTTCCATTTGGAATAATAATAGGAAAATATTGAAATGGCCAACATTTAGCTCATGTCTTCCACCATTATGGCCAGGGAAGCAGTGGACTATACTTGATCTGCATTACTGGACTTCATGTTTGAAGGAATAGAAGTCGAATTCAATGCTAGTCAACAGTATAATGTAACTTTTTAAAAACACATATCTTAGTCTTCATTTGAAAAAAAATGGATTCTAGAAAACAGAAAAGTATATAGTCTTACTAACATTCAAGCAGAAGTTGAACTAGTGTTCATTTCGGAATACTGCAATTTATATGGAATATAGAAAAACTGGAAATTTTCAGAAAAAAAATGTTCAGGAAATCTTGTCATTTGAAGATTGCAGAAAGAACTGAAGATATCCATTTGCCACAAAATAGCCATCTTCAAGTATTCAGTATATTTCTATATTTAAGAGATGTTGTATCTAAGAAATGATATATTAGGTGGGCATAGTGATGTGTGCCTATGGTCCCAACTACTCAGGAGGCTGAGGTGGGAGGATCACCACTTGAGCCTAGACGTTAAGACTGCAGTGAGTTATGATCACAACACTGGACTCAAGCCTTGACAACAGAGTAAGATCCTTAAAAAATGTAAAATAGAACAAAATGAGCTGGAGAGGGAGTTGTAAACCAATTATCAATAGTTAACTCAAAAAGTGGTTCTGTTCTTGGCTAGTGATTAGAGGATAAGTTAAGTGAACTGCTAGAAAAACATGAGATTTAGGCAATGTTAAAATGACTGCTCATGGGATATATTAAGTTCATGTTATGTCATTTCATATACCCCTTTTGTTATGTTAAAATATTCTTATTTATACCCAGGAACATGTCCTTCATGATGCAGACAGACCCCACCACCATGGCAGCAGTCAGGTGTCTAACCTACTCATCTGCCTGCTGTCCATTACCTGACGTCAATAACTGTGCTTACCTGCCCTCTGTGATGACATGGAGCAGACTTCCACCTAACCACCTTAACAAGCTTCCCCCATCAAGAGGAATGTTTAAATGCATTCAACCTCAAGCAGCCATTTGCCACTGCTTTACTAGACTCTGATGTAACCATGTGCTCTTTGAGCTATGGCTGTCACCATGTTTCCTAAGTTTTGGCCTCCTCTCCTACCTTGGAGAGGTGAATCTCCTCTCTATCTCTCTTTTTCTCTCTCATTTACTTTTTAAATAAACTATATTTTCCAATCTAAAAAAAAGAAAAAGAAAAAATAATTTAAAACTAAAAAAACTGATATAATACCATCTTCCAGAAACTATGGGAAGATGCATTTTGTTTCACAACAAAGAACATACTAATAAAAACATGGAAGGTATGGAAGCAGTTGCCTTAATGTGTGTGACTTAAAACCAGAAATGTTAGAGCACAGCCTGTGTAATCACTGAGCAGATATTGTTCAAAGACATGAGATGATTGACTGGGTTAAATTATCTTTAACATCTCTTTCAATCCTAATCTTTTCTGATCTCGTTTAAAATTTTTAATATGCTCTAATATAAGGCTAGACGGTCCTAGGTTCAGATCTCAGTTCAACTCCATACTTGATGTGTGACTTTAGGAAAATTACTTCCACCAATGATGCCTGCTGTAATCAGAAATTAGGAAGAGTCATGAAACAGAATCTCTCTCCAAGCTCTTAAAAAGAACAAACCCTTCTGATACTTGATTTTTGACTTCTAACTTCCAGAACTATGAAAAAATAAATTTCAGTTATTTCAAGCCACGCAGGGTATGATACTTTGTGATAGCTGTCTTAGAAAACTAATATATTATAAGATTTGGAAGTTTTTATTTTCATTGACCTCTATGAACTGTATTAAATATTTTGATATGCTCATAAAATAGTAATGTTTGGAATATTTTAATTTGGGGGCTTAATGAAAGCATCTGGTAGATATGACCATAAACACATGAGAAGTCCTTAAGGAGCCACGCAAAGAGAGATGATGACTCTTCTTTATTCTAACAAAAATGTTGAGGAGCAATGAAAACATATGTATTATACAGATTATTTTAATTCTCTATATAGACTAAATTTAATTGCTTGAAAATAATATTTTTAAAGTTTTAAATAGTTATTAAATATTGAAACACTTTGAGACAATACTTATAATTAATCTATTTAATCAAATTTATTTTGGAAGAAAATATTTACAAACTATACATCTGATAAGGAGTTAATATCTAACATATATAAGAAATTTGAACAACTCAATGGTAAGAAAATGAATGATCTGATTTAAAAATTGGCAAAGGACATAAATAGACATTTCTCAAAAGAAGATATACAAATGGCTAATAGGTATATGAAAAAGTGTTCAAGACTGGGTGCCATGGCTGTAATCCAAGCACTTTGGGAAGCAGAGGTGAGAGGATTGCCTGAATCCAGGGGTTCAAGACCAGCCTGGGCAACTTGGCAAGACCTCATCTCTACAATAAATCAAAAAATTAGCCAGGTGTGGTGGTGTGTGCCTGTAGTTCCAGCTACTTAGAAGGCTGAGGTGGAAGGATCGCCTGAGGCCAGCAGGTTGAGGCTGCAGTGACCGTGAGCGTGCCACTGCATTCCAGTCTGGGGGACAGAGTGAACCTCTGACTCAAAAAAAAAAAAAAGAAAAAGAAAAAGTGTTCAAAATTACAATTCATCAGAGCAATGCAAATTAAAACCACAACAAACCTCATACATATTAGAATGGTTATTATAAAAAAGATAAAAGATACATGCTGATAAGAATGTGGAGAAAAGTGAATTCTTGCACACTGTTGGTTAGAATGTAAATTAATGGCTATTATGGAAAACAGTATGGAGGTTCCTCAAAGCATTAAAAATAGTACTACTATGTGTTTCAGCAACCTCACTATTGGGTATATATTTTTAAAAATACAATATGTGGTGTTAAAGAGATATTTACACTCTCATGTTCATTGTAGCATTATTCACAATAGCTAAGATATGGATTAACCTAAGTGTACATCACTTAGGATAAATGGATAAAGAAAATGTGATATAAATGCATAAGGGAATGCTATTTAGTTTTAAAAAAGAAAACCCTGGCATTTGCTACAACATGGATAAACATGGAGACATTACATTATATTAAGTGAGATAAGAAAAACAAATACCACATGATCTCATATATATGTGGAATCTAAAAAAAATTGAACTCATAGAAATATAAAGTAGAATTATAAAGCAGGAAATGAAGGGGGAGATGTTGGTCAAAGGATATAAAATTTCAGCTAGATAGAAGGAATAAGATCAACAGATCTATAGTTGATTATAGTTAATAGCAATGTATCCCAAAGCAAGAAATATCCATCTCAAACATATAAAAGAGCACCATATTTTATAAAACAATTGTTAAAGTAACTTAAAGCATGCATACTTATCCACACAATCATAATTAAAGACATCAATATTCTGCTAATAACCCTGGACAGATCATTGAGGCAAAAGCCAACAAGGAGGTCTGAAATGTTAATTTGACACTTGACCAAATAAATTTAATAGGCACCCACAGAATATTCCACCCAACCACTACAGAGTATACAAACTATTCCTCAGAGTATAGAACATACTCCAAGATTGAGCACATTCTTGGACAAAAATCAGTGTATACAAATTTCAAAAGATCAAAATAATACAGTGCATCTTTTCAGATTATGGTGTAATAAAAATAAATATCACCACCTAGAAGATACCCCCAAAACATGCAATGACATGGACACTAAACAACATGCTGCTGCACGACTTCTGGGTCAACACAGAAAACAAAACAGGAATAAAAAGATTCAGGGGTATCCAAATAGGAAAAGAAGTTAAGCTAGTCCTCTTTGTGGACGATATGATTCTATAACTAGAAAACTCTAGGGTGTCTTCTCACACTCACAACCAACTTTGGTAAAGTCTCGGGTTATGAAATCAATATGCAAAAGACAGTTGCACTTCTATAAACCAACAATAAGAAGGCAGTGATCCAAATACGAAACACAATTCCATTCATAATAGCTACAAGAAAAGAAATGCTTTAGCATCCATTTAACCAGAGAAGTTTAAGACCTTTGCAATGAGAACTACAAAAATGCTGCTCAAAGAAATCAAAGAAAACAAATGGAAAATCATCCCATGGTTATAGATTAGAAAAATTGATATTGCCAAGATATCCGTCCTATCCAAAACAATCTACTGATTCAGCATAATATCCATCAAATTGCCAACATCATTTTTCACTGACCTGAAAATGACAATACAGAAATTCACATAGAAGCAAAAAAGAGCATAAGTAGCTAAAACCATCCTCAGCAAAAGGGGCAAAGTGGAAGGTATCACACTTCCAGACTTTAAAATTTATTAGAAAGCTACAATAACCAAGATGGCATGGTACTGGTACAAGAATAGGCACATAGACTAATGGAATAGAAAGAGATTCTGGAAGTAAAAAGCATGATTCCTCAACCAACTCATCTTTGAAAAAGCTACCAACAGCAATCACTGGGCAAATGATACCATATTTAGCAAATGTTGCTGGGAAACCTGGCTAGCCACATGCTATTTGGTGATAAATGGACTACTATTTATCACCATAAGCAAAATCAACTCATAATGAATCAAGTATCTAAATGTAAAACGTCAAACTATAAGAATCCTAAAGATAATGTAGAAAACACCATTCTGAACATTAGAGAATGCAATGAATTCATGACTAAGTCCACAAAAGCAAACACTACAAAAGCTAAGACAGACAGGTAGGACCTCATCAAACTGAAAAACTTTTGCATAGTTAAATAAACCATGGAGAAGTAAAGAGACAACCCACAGAAAAAATATTTGCAAATGATGAATCTGACAACAGCCTAACATCCAGGATCTACAAGGAACCAATAAACTAAAAAGAAAACAAATAAACGACCCATTAAAAAGTGGGCAAAGGACATGAACAGACACTTTTCAAAGGATGACATACAAGCAGCCAACAGACACTTGGAAAAATGCTCAGCTGACTAATCATTAGAGAAATACAAATGAAAACTACAGTGAGATACCACTTAACTTCAGTAAGGATGTCTATCATTGTTAAGTCAAAAAACAGCAGATGCTGGTGTGGC
Source organism: Carlito syrichta (assembly GCF_000164805.1). Taxonomy (NCBI): domain Eukaryota; kingdom Metazoa; phylum Chordata; class Mammalia; order Primates; family Tarsiidae; genus Carlito; species Carlito syrichta. Next base: position 62,757 of record NW_007252240.1, on the reverse strand, counting down.
TACAGAGAACAGGGACTGCTTCTATGCTGTTGGTGGGAATGTAAGTTAGTTCAATTGTCTATGGAAAACAGTGTGGCAATTTCTAAAATAACTAAAAATTGATCTTCCATATGATCCAGCTATCTCTCCTGGGAATATATATGGAGGAACATAAAGTGCTTTACAAAAAAAGACACCTGCACACACACATGTTTATTGTCACACTATTCATAATAGCAGACCTCATCTCTACAATAAATCAAAAGTGAGCCGGGCGTGGTAGCACACGCTTGTAGTTCCAGCTACTTGGAAGACTGAGGCGGAAGGATTGCCGGAGCCCAGCAGGTTGAGGCTGCAGTGGCCGGGAGCAGCCATTACACTCCAGTCTGGGTGACAGAGTGGAACTCCAACTCAAAAAAGAAAGAAAGAAAGAAAGAAAACATGGAACCAACTGTGCTGCCCTTTGGAAGTGGACAGATAAAGAAAATGTGGTACATATACATGGTGGAATATTTTGCAGTCATAAAGAAGAAAAAATCAAAGCCTTTGCAGCAGCTTGGATGCAGTTGGAGACCATCACACTAAGTAAACTATCACAGAAACACAGAACTGACTACAGCTTGTTTTCACTCATAAGTGGGCCCTGAGCACAAATCACATTCGCACAAGTGTGAGATCAGCAGTTGCTGGGCACTGATAGAGATGGAAGGAGGGGGGAAGGAGGAAGGAGAACATGTGACAACATAATGGGTACCTGGTCCACTACCAAGGGAGTGAGAATCAGTTAGAAGCCCAAACTTCACCTGCATGCAGCCTACTTATGTAGCAAACCCTTAATTGTACCACATAACTCTAAAATAAACCACAGTTAGCTAGTTTGTGATTTCTGGACCAAGTACCTTTGGTGTTATTCGAGGAGAGCAGTATGAGAAGTGGTTCAATGGACAGGTCTTAAAGTCAAAGTACCTGTGTTAATATTCTGACTTCATCATTTACTAACGATACCCTTGACAAGCTGAATAACCTCTTTGTGTCTTGATTCCAAATTTGTACAAGAGAAATAAAATGTTACCTACCTAATAATAAAACTGGCAGAGACTTATCAATCAGAAAGTGAGCAAGATCATTATAGTATTGTTATTATCTATTAACTTTCTATCTACTGGAAAATAAATTATATCACTTATAAGTAAAATAAAAATAAGCTATATCATGCATTCAAATTACCGAAACAAATCTTTATACCTGAATCATTTTCACCTCCTTCAATCCTTGCGAATTAAGAAGTGCAATAAAGAGGCATACATTTAGATAATATGGAATTACAAAATTTATTCTGTTAAACTTTGATCAATGTACTCATTGCATGCACCAAAGTAAAATCCCAAACGTCTTAGAGTTGATTATAGATCATAATAATATTAGAAAAAATAAAGTTCAATATCTTACTTTTACAATAAAATAAACCTAAAATAAAATCATAGATATATACAGAAAGTTTAAAGTATAAAATATCTGGAGGAAAACACTGAATTAAATCTTTGAGATATTGGAGTAGTTTAAGCTTTATTAGGAAGAATATACACATACACACAGACTTTAAAAAGCAAAACAAACAAATACAACTTCACCAGAAAAATACTTATTTTTTACCTCATCAAAATTAAAAACTGCTTTTCAAAAGATGCCATTAAGTAAATGAAATGAGAGGCTCCAAGCAATACACATATCTGGCAAAAGGCTTTCTTCCAAAATATAGAAATAATATTTTCAATTAATAACACAAAGACAAACAAATGTTTTTAAAGAGCAAAATATTTGAATAGCTACCTTACCAAACAAATATGTGAATAGTCCATAAACATATGAAAATATGCTAAATATTATTATTCACCAGAAATAAAAATTAAAATCACAGTGATACACCTCTATATAACTATACTGAAATAGGTCTAAAGAAACACAAAAATTCTGGCAATATCAAATGGTAATGAGAAAATCTGTGAAAGGTATACAATTGTTAAACTACTTTGGAATACAGCTTGTCAAGTTATCATAAATTTAAACAGACATTAGCTATGTAATTCAATAATTCTGCTACTCAGCTTTTAGCCAAGGAAAATGTAATCATCTGTCTACACAAAGATGTATATAAAAATGTGCATGACAACTTTATACATAATTGCTCCAGACTGGAAACAACTAAAATATTCATGAATAGATGAATAAGTTGTGATATATATGTAAAATGGAATACTAGTCAATATTTAAAAAGGAACATGAAATAACATGAATATCAAAAACATATTTTTTGGGAATAGATTGTCCCCAAATACCAATACCTTAAATGTTTGGAAGTATTCACCACTGTGGCTATCTACTCTTGTTGTTTTTGTTGTGTGATAATTTTTAGTAATTGATTGAATTTATTTAGTAAGTACCCTTACTCAGATTTTATCTTTCTTCTCAGTTTTCCTAAATTGAAATTTGAACACATTAGCCCACTTTGCAAATGATAAAATGCTTTGAATTAAGGTTTTTATGGTAATAATTTTTCATTCTGAAAATCAGTAATTTTTTATTTTTTTGCCTTCATCAATTATTCTAGAAGTTTAATCTACAAAGTAAATTAACATTCACCTACATTGATTTATGAATAATATATTTATTTGCTATTATAAGTTCTGAAAGCTTTATTTTTTTCTTTACATATTTCTTTGGTATGATTTTCTGTTTTAGTCATAACCTCTTGAAATGAACGTTTGAATCAATCATTCAAGTTTTATTCTTTTCTAATATGTACATATAAGTTATACATTTTCCTCTAAATACCATGTTAGCTAATATCACTAGTTTTGATGTATTAAATTTACGATATTATTTAATTTAAAATATTTTATTATTTCTGCTTCATTTTCTCATTGTACCATGAATTATATAGAATTAAATTGGTAACATCACAGATGTTGGACTTATTTTATTTTTAACTATTTCTTTTTATAAAATACATTATAGTTTTATTGTAATCAGTGATCATAATCTAAATTATTACAAATTGCTGAGGTTTTCTTTATAATACAGCAGATGGTTAATTTTCATAACTATTTCCAATGCATCTTAATGAATATGTTGTCTGAATTGTAGGGACATATGGTATATATATTTCAATTATGTGTAAATTCATTAATTATGTTATTTAGATTTTCCATATGGCATAGTGATTTTTTTGTCTAATGTTTTAATAATTTTTTAGCAAAATATATCAGTCTCTCACTAAAATTTCTGATTTAAAAATTTTTTTGTTTAGTTATTCAAAGCTTAGATTGAGTTCTTTATCATTATGAATGACCGATTTTATATTTAGTAATATACCTTGCTTAACTTCTTCTTTCTCTAATATTCTTAAATTATCACAAATTTGTTTTTTATTAGTGTTTGCAAATCATATAATTCTTCATCCTCCTCCTTTTGCTTTTTTGGTACCCTTATATTAAAGTTATATTTTTAAGACAATACAAATAAAATAAAAATGTGATAATAGAATCACATAAGATACCAACAAGTTACCATCAAATACTTAGGAACAAATATTTTTTAAAATGCATGCAATTCTTATTCACAGAAATTTTTAAATAATCTTGAGATAAATTAAAGAAGCCCTTAATAATGAGAGTTTTGCCATATTCATAACTTGATGACTTAATATTGTAAGGATATAAAGTCTCTCAAATTTATGGAGAGACAACATAATCTAAATACTGAATGTAATATCTAAAGAGATAATCCACATTTAATGACACCAACAAAGTATTGAGGGGATCACTGAATACTTCTCGTCATCTCTTAGGATTTGTAAAAAAAAATTAGCTTAGTCTGATATTGTAGTAGAGTCAAGATATTGGATCTCAAACAGATCTAAGTATTGTATTCTAGAAACTTAAAGTGGCTATCATAATGTGCAGGCTTCATGTGCTATATCTCTTTCTGCTTGAATCTGTCTTCACTTAGATCCTTATATAACATCAGTAAATGCCTTTCTTTCTAGAATCTAGTCTTTCTCAAATCAGGGAATTTTATATCTAAACCAATGTTTAAATTGCTAAATGAGGATCACAGGCTGGTGGCACAGGCTTTCTAATATGCTTGTGAATAAGATGGTGTAATGTGGCTGGTTGTTTTACAGTAGATCTTGAACACATTTGAACACAAAGAGTGTATATTAATCCACGGATTTTCCAATATAGTTAATCATCAGAGTCATCTGGGAAATCATAGCATTTAAACACATGATGAATTTTGAAATATAAACATAATTATAAGGAAAAAGAAAAGTTCCTTAATCACCTCCCTATGCTATTCCCTGGAGAACTTAATCTTTGTAGAATAATTCTAATAAATATTTTATTTCTAGTTTGTCTGAAGTTCTTCCTGTGCCCCTCTGCTCTTCTCCCTTTCTCCCTCTTTCCTTTCTTCCTTCTCTCTTTAACCCTTTTTGTCTCCCCAGCAAACATTACTGAGAGACAAGGGGCCAGACACTGGAATGAGGCCAAAATGTATGAAAAGTGAAATGACACATTCCCTGCTCTAAAAGAGCTCACAATCTAATTCTATACTTTTAACACATTAAAAAAAAATTTAGTTAAGATTAAGAGGATAATCTAATTTACAGAAAAAAATAGCTCATACAACCAATAGGTAAATTGATTTTTAACACACCAAAATAGGCCAGTGTTAAGAAGAAGGGAAATATTGTTATAGATACTTCATAATCTAATATTCACTAATGTGGCAATGAAATTGAACAAAAGTTAGAAAGGCATAAAACTTTGTATTGCTTTCTCTAACTAATTAGGAGATATGAAGCTAAATATACTTAGTTGTTTTATTTACTTAAGATTGTCTTTTCTATTTTTTACTTCTTTACCACTCTAATTACTATAGAATCAATATGAGACTCTGAAAATTACTTTTGCTTGTGAAATAAATGATGGTCCTTTATTAACATAAGGACAAATTTAAAATATAGGGCTTCCTATCTATTGTAGTCAATCTTGCTTATTAAAAGTTGGTTGTATATGACAGCAGCAATTAAAGATCTTGCCAAAGCCAATTAAGTGGGGTTCTAAATTATGGAATGTCAAAGAATAAGATAAGGTCATTGAACATCATGCATATTAAATGCTTTTACTTGAGTGAGGAAAGATGACGACAGAGCCGGTCAGACTATGTGAGTGCCTGTGCAAGTGAATGTATGTAAGTGGGTGTGTGAGTCACTGACTGAGTGGGACTTGGGTGCAAGTGGTTAGGGCTCTCCTAGTGAAGCAGCTGGTACCACAACTGCTCTGCTTGGTCCCTAGTACTTCCTGGGGTGGGCACAGAACTCAAGCACCATTTTTTAAAAATTGGCAAAACCCTTCCTGGGAAAGAGTTGCTGGGAGTGACTGCTGGCTCCAGGCTCTGCCTCATCACTGCAGCACCTAGCCAGACACTGGCAGCAAGGGCCACAGAGGAAGCACTGTGAGGGAGCCAGAGGCAGAGCCCCATTGGAGAAGATGAAACAGGCATCCTGCCACCATGTTGAAAACTGGGCACTCCAGCTTGCTCACCACAGAGCAACCGACCCAATCTCTGTGACTGGCAGGTTAACTACTTGGGGATTGATCATGACCTAGAGGGAATATTCTGAAAACGCAAACTTTGGAGAGACAACATGAGTGTTGAGTCTGAGGTATCCCACTCCTTACTCAGATTCAGCTATAGGACAAAGGGTGCAACCAGAAAAGGATGAGAAAGACCCCCAAAAAGATTAGCAGTGATTCTGGGGCTGACTCAACCTCTTCCTCCCTAGCAATCCTCTGAACATCACACTCCCACTGCTGAGGCTTGACTGAGAGGGATGAACCCAGGCAAAGCCTGGATGTCAGCTATGTTAGGACTCCACTCCAGGATAAGCCTGGCTGGGGAACCACCACCAGTACCTGGGGAGGAGACATTTCCTCACCTCCCCACCAGAGGATCCCCTGACTATACCAAAGTGGGAGGGGAGGACTGAAGCCCTATGCATCTCCACTGTCCCTTACTGAATCCTGTCTCCCCATCCGCCACCTTATTTGTCTTTCAAAATACAAGAGACAGCAAAACTTTCCACTTATTTCAAAATGGAACAAATTGTGAATGAGGTCACAGCTCTGCTTGAGATATCAGAGGGGCTTACCTGTGAGCAACTGAGAGAAACAACTGCAGGAACTACTACAAGAGGATGGTGAGTGCCCAGAATTTTTATTTTCTTTTTCTTTGTGTGTGAATGTTTATATGAGGGTTTGATTTATATCCCCTTTTTTTCTTTCTTCTTTATTTTTTGTTTTCTGTTTAAATGTGTATATGAATGATTGAGTATTCATCTCTCAGTTTCTTTTTTTGTTGTTGTTCTTCTCTCTTTTTAGTTTAATGTGTGTGTGAGTGTATGTGTGAGGGTTCAATTTGCATTCCCCTTGTTTTCTTGGGTTTTTTCTTTCTCCTTTTGTTTTGTGTTGTGTTGTGTGTGTCTGTGTGTGTGTGTGTGTGTGTGTTTTCAGTTTTCCGTATTTTTTGTTTTTTCTGTTTGTTTTTTATTGTGTGTGTGTGTGTGTTTTACTGCTTTTTGGTTTGGTGTCTGCTTTTGTTTTTTTGTGGTTTTCATTTATTTGTTTTGTTTTATTTTATTATTTTTGTCCATCCCATTTCATTCTAATTTTTTCTGTTCTCCTCATTGCTGTTACTTCATCTTGGACTCAGGAATTACACTCTCATATCCATTGCATCATCATATAAAGTGGTGGTAGGGAGTGGGTCTCAGGGAATCCATATCCCAGTCAGTGAACATTGTGATCTGTAAGTAGTTTCTGAATCCTGCCTCCCAATCTTCCACCTTATTTGATTCTCCAAATATAAGAGACAGCAAAACTTCTCACCTTCATCCCTGTTTCAAAATGCAAGTATGCCAGGAGGTTATCTAAGAAAAATTTCCCCATCTCACCAGAGATGTGACCATCCAAACACAAGACATACAGAGAACCACCACAAGACATCAAATGAGAAAACCAAACCCTAGACATATAGTAATTCAACTACACAAAGTAGGCACAAAAGAAAAATTCCGAAAGGCAGCAAGAGAGAAATGTCAGAACCTACTACAGAAGACGCATAAGAATAGCAGCAGACACATCAGCAAAAACAACTACAAGCTACAAGGAACTGGAGTCCAATTTTCAAAGTCCTCATAATAAATAATTTCAACCAAGAATTTCCTATCCAGCCAAACTCAGTTTCATCAGTGATGGAGAATTAAAATCCTTCCCAGACAGCCAGTCCTAAGAGATTATACAGCTTCCAGATCACCTCTACAGGAGATGCTTAAAAAGGTATTAAATACAGAAGAAAGAAAAAAAGAATGACCAAGCACTTCTCAAGAGAACAGGAGAACACAGAATCAACAGAGTACATTGCAGCTACAAACTTGAAAATAGACACATACACCAAACCAAAGGTTAAAGGAAAGCAAACAAAGAACACACTTTATAAGAACCACATAATGAGTGTAAACGCATTTCAATGATCAGCCTGAATGTGTATGGACTAAATGCACCACCGAAAAGACATAGAACAGCAAACTGGATTTAAAAATTGCCCAATAATTTGCTGCATCCAGGAAACTCATCTTGCCATAAGGGACACACATAGACTCAAAGTTAGAGGATGGAAAACAAATTTCCAGGCAAATGGATCACAAAATATAGGCAAGAGTTACAATCTTAGTATCAGACAAAACAACCTTTAAAATATCAAAAAACAAGAAAAGATACAGGATGCTACATAATGATAAAAGGCTCAATCCATCAGGAAGGAATATCCATCCTAAGCATATATGAATACAACATGGGAGCACCACTGTTTATAAACCTACTACTAAGCAAACTAAAAAAATATATTAACTCTAACACTATCATAGCTTGAGATTTAAAACCCCTCTAACAACCCTAGATAGATCACACTGAGGCAAAAATCAACAAATGGATCCTGAAAATTAACTTGATGCTTGATCAAATGAAGTTAATAGATGCCTACAGAACACTCCACCAACAACCACAGAATATACATTCTACGTATCACCACATGATGTACTTCAAGATTAATCACATCCTCAGCCATCCATCAAGCATAAACAAATTTCATAAGATGAAAATACTGTCATGCACCTTCTCAGACCAAAGTGGAATGCAAATAAATATCAACACCAACAAAACTCCTCCAAATCCACAAAGACATGGACACTGAACAGCATGATGCTGAATGACTCCTGGGTCAACACAGAAATCAAGACAGTAGTTAAAAGATTATTGAAAATACATGAAAATGAGGAAACATCTTACCAAAACCTCTGGGATGCTATAAAATTAGTTTCTGAAGGGAATTTATAACTCTTCAAACAGTTTTCTCATCAAGAAAACTGAAAGATCACAAGTTAGCAGCCTAACAAATCACCAAAGGGATTTGGAAAGGCAAGAACACCAAAACACTAACTTTAGCAAAAGAATCCAGATCACCAAATAAAAGCCCAAATATGGGACATGGAAGAAAAAAAATCATAGGAAAAAAATAATATAATAAAAAGTTGGTTCTTTGAAAGGGTAAAGAAGACTGATGAACTCTTAGCCAGAATGACCAAAAAAGAGAGAGAAAGGCCAAGTGAACACAATCAGAAATGCAAAAGATCAAATCACAACTAACCCCAAAGACAGACAACAGATTAGCAGAGATTACTATGCACACCTATATGGAACCAAACTTGATAACCTAAATGAAATGGAGCAATTTCTAACATCACACAACCTCCCAAGGTTGAAAGAAGAAGACATTGAGATATTAATAGATCAATAACAACCCAGGAAATCAACTATGTCATAAGAAAACTACCACCACCACCAACAACAACAAAAGCCCTGGACCAGACGGCTATCCAGCTGAATTCTACAAAACATACAAGGAGCTAATATGAATCCTATTGAAAGTATTCCAGGCAATTGAGAAAGACAGAACTCTCCCCAAATCATCTTATGAAGCTCACATCACACTGATACCCAAACTGGGTAAAGATCCAACAAAAAAAGAGAACTACAGGCCAAAATCCCTGATGAACATAGATGTAAAAGTTCTCAATAAGATTCTAGCAAATTGGATCCAACATCTCTCAAAAATCAACCACGATGACTAAGTAGGCTTTATCCCCAGGATGTAGGGCAGATTCAACACTCACAAGACTTGAATGCAATTAAATACATCAACAGATGTAAAAACAAGAACCATATGATTATATTATTAAATGCAGAAAAATCTTTTGATTAAATCCAGCATCCCTTCTTGATAAAAACACTTGAACAGCTAGGTATAGAAGGAACATACCTCAAAATAGTAAGTACCATCTACAATAATCCCACAGCCAACAGATTGCTAAAAGGACAGAAACTGGGAGCATTTCCCAGAAAACCGGAATAAGACAAAGCTGCCCACTCTCATCCCTCCTGTTCAGCATTGTGTTGGAAGTCCTAGCTAGAGCAATTAGACAAGAGAAAGAAATCAGGTGTATCCAAATAGGAAAAGAGGATGACCAGTCATCTCACTTTGCTGACAATATAATCCCATACCTCAAAAATCCAAGAGAATCTGTCAAAAACTTCCTCGCCCTGATAAAAGACTTTGGCCAAGCTTCTGGATACAAAATAACTGTGCAAAAGACAGTCGCATTCTTACACACCAACAACAAACAGGCAGAGAACCAAATAAAAAACACAATCCCATTCCCAATAGCCACAAAATAAATGAAATGCCTCAGCATCTAACAAGAGAAGTGAAACACCTTTACAGTGAAAACTACAAAACACTGCTCAAAGAAATCCAAGAAGACACAAACAAATGGAAAAATATTCTATGCTCATGGATACGAAGAATCAACATTGTTAAGATGTCCATCCTACCAAAGGCAATCTACAGATTCAAAACAATACCTTTTAAATTACCAACATAATCTTCTCACACCTGGAAACGAGAATACAGAAATTCATATGGAAACATAAACGACCGTGAATAGCCAAAACAATCCTTAGCAAAAGAAACAAAGCAGGAGGTATCACACTTCCAAACTTTAAACTTAAGTATAAGACTTCAATAATCAAAACAGCCTGGTTTTGGTACACGAACAGGTATATAGACCAATGGAACAGGATAGAGATTCCAGAAGCAAAATCACAATTTCTCAACCAATTTTTATTTGACAAAGCCTCCACCAATAACCACTGGGGAGAGGAGAACCTATTCAGTAAATGGTGCTGAGAAAACTGACTAAATACATGCAGAAATTGAAACAAGACCCCTACGTATCACCATTCACACAAATCAACCCTAAATGAATCAAAGACCTAAATTTAAAACCCCAAAGTATAAGAAACATAGAAAATGCAGAAGATATGCTTATGGGAATAAGAGTAGGCTACCAATTGCTGATCAAAACCCCAGATGTTCATGTCATAAGAGATAAGATATTCAAGTAGGACCTCATTAAACTGAGAAGCTTCTGCAAAGCAAAAGAAACTATCAAGAGAGTGGGAAACAGTCCACAGAATGGGAAAAAATATTTGCTAACTGTATATCTGACAAAGGCCTAACATCAGGATGTACAAGGAACTCAAATATGCCAAAAGGAAAAAAAAGCCCCACTAAAAAGTGGGAGGAAGACATGAATAGACACTTCTCTAAAGAAGACATATGGACAGCCAACAGACACATGAAAAAGTGCCTAGCCTCAGTAATCATCAGAGAAATGTAAACCAAAACTACATTGAGTTAACACCTAACCCCAGTAAGAATGGCCATCATTAATAAAACAAACAACAACAGATGCTGGTAAGGATGTGAATAAAAAGGAATGCTTTTACACTGCTGGTGAATGTAAACTAGTTCAACCTCTAGGGAAAACAGGGTGACGATTTCTAAAAGAACTAAAAATTGACCTTCCATGTGACCCAGCAATCTCCCTATTGAAAATATACCCAGGCCAGGCTCGGAGGCTCAGCCTGTAATCCCAGCACTTTGGGAGGTCGAAGTGAGTGGATTGACTGAGTCCATGGGTTCAAGACCTTCCCAGGGAACTTGGTGAGACCTCATCTCTACAATAAATCAAAAATTAGCCGGGTGTGGTAGCGCATGCCTGTAGTTCTGGCTACTTGGAAGACTGAGGCAGAAGGATCGCCGAAGCCCAGCAGGTCAAGGCTGTGGTGGCCGGGAGCTTGCTACTGCACTCCAACCTAGGCAACAGAGTGAGACTCCAACTTAAAAAAAAGCATAAAAAAAGGAAAATATACCCAGAGGTATTCAGATAATTCTACAAAAAAGATACCTGCACACAAATGTTAATTTCAGCTCTATTCACAATAGTAAAAGCATGGAACCAACAATGCTGCCCTTTGAAAGTGGACTGGATTTAAAAAATGTGGTACATATACTTGATGGACTATTACACAGTCATTAAAGAAGGACAAAATTATGGACTTTGCAGCAACTTGGATGAATTTAGAGTCTATAATACTCAGTGATCTATTACAGAAACAGAGAACAGAGTACCACATGCTTTCACTCATAAGCAGACCCTGAGCATTTACTGTAATACTTTAAAAAAAGGTATTGGCAGTAGTGGGACATACTAGGGGAGAGAGGGGGCACATAACATCAATACCTGGTCTTAAACCTGGCAAAGTGGTGCTCAAAAGGAGGCCCAAACTTTACCTATATGATGATCACTTGTATACCTAATCCTGAACTGTACCCATATCTTTAAAATAAACAAATATTTTTAAAATGCCTTTTCTCTTATTCTTTCACTTATTTATTTTTTGAATAATTTAATTGTAGTCATAATAGGAGGGAGCACAGTTGGAAAGAGTTCTATGGAATTAAACTTGGTGATTTTCTCTTTTAGTGAGTTAAACTTGTACTTTGGAAATTACAATCCCCTATAGTATGATACACATACACCCTTTGGTCAATATTATTCCTAAGTTACTATAATTTCAACCCTGTAGGACTACAAAAAACAGGAAAATATATTCAGATACAGAAAATAACTAAAACAAACAAGGTAAAATTTAGAAAAGAAAATATATGTTAACTTCCAGTTTTAATTTAAAATATTAATTTTGTAGACAGGATAGCTGGTTTGAATACAATTCAAAAATTAACATGGAAGGTCGATTTTTAGAGCTTTTAGGTATCGCCACACTGCTTTCCACAGAGGTTGCAGTAGTTTACACTCCCACCAACAGTGTAGAAGTGTTCCCTTTTTACCACACCCTCTCCAGCAGCTGTTATTTTTTGAGTTGTTGATAATTGCCATTCTGACTGGAGTTAGGTGATATCTCAGTGTGGTTTTGATTTGCATCTCCCTGATGATTAGTGAGGTTGAGCATTTCTTCATGTGTTTGTTGGCTGCTCGGATGTCTTCTTTTGTGAAGTGTCTGTTCATATCTTTTGCCCATTTTATAATGGGGTTGTTTGTTTTTTTCTTTTCAGCACATTTGAGTACCTGCACACGTATGTTTATCGCAGCATTGTTAACAATAGCAAGAACCTGGAAACAACTATGCTGCCCATCAAAAGAGGACTGGGTTTTAAAAATGTGGTACATGATGGAATACTATGCAGCCATAAAAAAGAACAAAATCATGAATTTTGCAGCAACTTGTATGGAACTAGAGTCTATAATACTGAGTGACCTCTCACAGAAACAAAGATCCGAGTATCACCTGTTCTCACTCATATAATGGACCTTGAACATCCAATGTAATACTATAAGAAAATGACTGACGGTACTGGGAAACTATGGGGGGAAGGGGGTTAGGATTAACAGTCGCAAATATTTGTCTGGGGATGGGGAAACACCTCTTATCAACAGGGTGCCTGAATGAAACGTAATTGTACACCTAACCCTTAACTGTACCCCACAAAATCATAATAAAAAATATTGATTAAAAAAAAAAAAGAAAAGAAAACCTTGACCAGAAGCTAGGGTTGTACTCCTGAACTTCCCATCCTGCAGAACTGTGAGATAAGTAAGCCTCTTCACTTTACAAACTACCCTCTGTTATAAACAACACAAAATGGACTAAAACATCATTGTTTTACATGTTTACATATTTCTTAATTGTCCAGTTTAATAAAAGACAGCTGAATTCTTAAAAAAAAAATAACATGAACACATTATTCCTTATTAACTCAATGAAGTCTATAGAATAGTGAATAATGGATAAAGCAATGGGAAATTTAGATTTTATTTATAAATACATGACTAGACTCTGATGACTAACAATCCACATAAGATCTGTAACATGGCTTCCATGACTATGGAACTGTAATGTCAGAAGACATTTATAAAAGTGCTGAGCCAGGCTCAGTGGCTCAGCCGGTAATCCCGCACCTTTGGGAGGCTGAGGAGAGTGGATTGCCTGAGCTCATGGGTTCAAGACCCACCTGGGTGGCAAGACCTCATCTCTACAATAAATCAAAAAATCAGCCGGGTGTGGTAGCGCATGCCT
>NW_007252240.1:25208-49139 GCF_000164805.1 Carlito syrichta | reverse complement strand
AACTAAAAAAAAAAAAAAAAAGTGCTGAGATATTGAACCTTAGCCCTTGGAGTACTGCAGATAAACCTTTGACATTCATAGCCTTCAACTCATCTCCATCAGTCACAAGTTGACCCATTCACTAACCCCATTATTCCATATTATTATGACAATTTCTATATATTTATGAGATTAAGAAGTACTGTTCCACACTTATATAATATCTGGAGTTCAGTGTTTCATTGTGGATGTACATTTACAAAAAGGAGATTGACACATAAGCTGTCTATAGTTTGGAAAATATTGGAGGGCAAAATTGAGTTAGTTAGCAGGCATTTTTATGTATTCTAAAAGAAGTAAAGGGAAGAGATTTTAATTTGTTTATGGCATTTGAAAGATTTAAGCTAAATCCCTTAAATCTTAAATCAGAAAAAATATTCTAATATTTGAGTTCTTTTTTTTTATTAATCAATATTTTTTATTATGGTTTTGTGGGGTACAGTTAAGGGTTAGGTGTACAATTACGTTTCATTCAGGCACCCTGTTGATAAGAGGTGTTTCCCCATCCCCAGACAAATATTTGCGACTGTTAATCCCATCCCCCTCCCCCCCATAGTTTCCCAGTACCGTCAGTCATTTTCTTATAGTATTACATTGGATGTTCAAGGTCCATTATATGAGTGAGAACATGTGATACTCGGATCTTTGTTTCTGTGAGAGGTCACTCAGTATTATAGACTCTAGTTCCATCCAGGTTGCTGCGAAATTCATGATTTTGTTCTTTTTTATGGCTGCGTAGTATTCCATCGTGTATATGTACCACATTCTTTAATCCAGTCCTCTTTTGATAGGCAGCATGGCTGTTTCCAGGTTCTTGCTATTGTGAACAACACTGCGATAATTAAAAGTGGAATTTACTACATTTTCAAAGTAATAAAATTACTTTGAGCCAGAAATCAGATGATGATTTACTTTCAGGGACATTAATGAAAAGATTTCCTTAATTACAATTAAGATGAAGTACACAAATTCATACTGTCTCCTATTCCTCTTCACTCAGGTTCTATATTCTTCCTCCTATGCTACAAAAACTTTTGACTTTTTTTTTCACATTCATTTAGCTATCTGCTTTTTCTTCTGAGATAGTCTTACCAACACTTTTTTCTCTGTTGTCTGGTAAATATTTACTTTTTTAAAAATCTCATTTAAATTGAAGTTATCATGGAAACATTCTTCAAGTTATTGTTATCCACTGGACTTTTCTACTACAAGCTCAGAAAACTCTTAGTAATACATTTTTAAACTGAACTATACTGTAAGCCAGATGATGGACCACAGTTACTCTTTTTGGTCTCCCCCCACCCCCACCCCCAGTAAATTTGCTGGCATATTGTAAGCGGTTTGAAACAATATTTTATGAATAATTGAATAAATAAAGATAAAACGGAATATTCCCTAAGTTTTCACAAAGATTATTTCCAGTTTAATAGTCTCAAGTAACCTCAAGTAACAAGCAACTGATGAATGTACTCACCTTTCTACTGCCTAGAAAATCTGATGCCCAATTTATTTGCAATGTGCTGTTTTTGAGTTGGAGAACTATGAGCCTAATGCAGGTATTGAAAGTCATAGGTACCCAGCATACTGCAATCTTTAGTGTCGAGAAGGTAAGGAATAGCTCTGTCTCAGAGTCACTTTCAGGCTGGTCTGCATCACAGGTCAGTGTTTCTAATTATAACTTCAGTTTATGTTTCTGCAGCTTAGGGTAGCAAACATCCTCAGCTTTCACAGTCACCTGAGCAGTTCTGATTGCGGTGCTATGAAGATTTGCCCTGGGTTTAGATATTCCAGGTACCAAATAACATGGAGACAAATACTCTATAAGGATTTTGATTTCTCAAGGATCAATATAAAAAACAAACCAACAAGCAAAACAATAAGACAAAAACTATTGCACTTAACATTTCCTCAGTTATCTAATTTTCCTACAAGTGAATTCCTTGTTGATTTTAACATTGACAATTGCTGGTAAATATTTGTGCACAGGGATGATCTGTAGTAAACTGCAGATTCTGTTGCAACAGGTCTGGTCTAAGTAGTATTTGAGATTCTGCATTTACAAGTTCTTAGCCAGTCATTTGAGTTCTGAATGCAAGATGATAAGCAGATTTTAGAGGACCAGGCATATCCTGACAAATTATATCTTACTGATAATAAGTATAAAAATTTTAAATAATTAACACTTTATTTTCTTGTACATAAATATGTGTAATTTTATTTTATGTGCAAATAGGTAACTTAAATAAGTTATTGTAAAGTCAAATCTAGTTTCCATTGTATTTCAGGTATCAGGATATAAAATTTAGAGAACTGATACAATAGTTAACTTTTGGGACTCCTTATTGATCAAAATCCTACTGCTCAATTTTTACAATTAAAGGAAATATTTAACTTGGAAAAAGTTAATACGTTCTCATTTTTTCCACTTATTTTTTTAAATTAAAAAAAGATGAGATGGAGTCTTACATTGAACATTAATCAAGGAAATGAAATGTTTTTTGAAAAACTATATGGACAGAGACATATTGGAAGTTCTAAAAATACAATGTAAAACATTAGACTTGATTATCTTTACGGATTGAGGAAGGTCTGGATTAGTGGTTTTACTATAGCAGCACATTTAAAATCAACAAAAATGTCTTTTTCATTTTTATTTTATTTTAGATTCAAGGGGCATATGTGCAGGTTTTACTACATGAATATATTGCATGATGGTGAGGTTTGGGCTTCTATTGAGCCTGTCACCACATGGTAAGCATAGTACCCAGTGGGTGGATTTTCAACCCTTACCTCTCTCTTTTCTTCTCTTCTTTAGAAGTCCCCAGTATTTGATGTTCCCATCAACAAAGACATTTTTAACAATCCCATCACAGATTATAGTCCACAGCATTGGACAGCAGACAACTACAAATTAGAATTGAAAAGGACAGAGCAGATCACATTTTGGATTGGACAACCACAACACATACATGGGTATGTAACTCAGATTTCAAATTTCTGATTGGTGCAAAAGAAAGAGATAGAAAAAAATAAGAAACATAAGGCATACAGAGGGATAGGACAGAAAAGAGACTATTGCAGATTAAAGTTGAGCAAAAGTTAGAGATTACAGCAATACTGTCATACTGCAATGATCTATGTTATTTTTTGAATGAATAGACTAAAGGAGGTTTAAAGATGGTATTTTCATTATGGTTGAAGACTGAGTTGAGTTTTTATCTGTTTTATACAAAGGAGGTAAGGTGCTGATGTTGACATTAATTGGTCTTTGTTCCTATGTTACTCCAAATATTTTTTCTAATCTATGTCTCAATCATACATATAAAATATCAATCAAATGTAATGGGAAAAAGAAATATTGGCAACAGAATCTCACTAAATGAGGAAAAATATTGACAGATGCATTTATACAATGTATAGTCAATAAGTTAGGTTTAATAAATCATCCTTTTATTATTTCTGTTTAAGATAATGTTTTTCTCTGTAGCATTCTCTTAAGGACAACATTGATTCCTCAAACTGTAGATTAGGGTGTTCAGCATGGACACAAAAATAGTACAAAACATAGAGAAACTTTCCCTTGGTCCATGGAGCTGACAGAGTATACCTGCAGGTACATGAATGCTGGAGAGCCAAAAAGACCGCAACAGCCAACATCAGAAGCTACAAGGACTGAAGGCTTTGAATCTACCCTCAGTGAAGTGAATGTGAAAGATGCTGGCCACAGTAAAGATGTAAGAGCCAAGAATGGTCAGACTGGATACAAAGAAGTTAAATGCACCAAGACATAGAATTAGTAATTTGTTAATACAGGTAACTAGAACAGGAATGCTTTAGGAAAAATCAGAGAAATAACAGTTGATCACATCAAATTTACAGAATTGAACCATGAATCTGAAGCCTGTATGAGTTGATGCACAGACCAAGCCTATAATATACACCCTTTACATCATGGAAAAGCAGACCTGATAGGACATGATAACACTGTACAGCAAGGGGCTATAGATGGCAACATAGCAGTTATATGCTATTGCATACAGGATGGGGCATTCTGCAATAGTAAAAATGAGGTAAAGCTGAGTCAAACATTCAATTTAGAAGATGACGCCTTTCTCTGTCACAAAGTTCACCGGTATTTCTGGGGTAATGACAGCGGAATGGCAGAAATCAATGAGGGACTGCTGAGGAAATAGTACAAGGGGGTGTGCAGGTGAGAACTGAGCCCAATTATTGTGATCATGCCCAGGTTCTCCACCACCGTGAACACATGTACTCCTAGGAAAAGGAAGAGGGGTAGCTGGAGCTCTGGTTGTTCTGAGTCCAGTCAGATGGACTCAGTCCCTGAATAATAATTTACTGCTGCCATTTTTTAGGGTAGTATCTCAAGGGGAGAGAAAAAGACATGTAATTTGGAAACACTTCCTCGTTCTTCATTTTTTCAAGGTAACTCATATAGAAAATTCTTGATGTATCACCTTAGTTTCCATATAACAATTTTAATTCTGGATAAATTTAAGTAGAATTTGCATTATTTAAATATTTCCTACATATCAACCTAAAACATAACAAATTATCATATAAAAATATTTAATCATAATTATACTCATTAAAATAAGTTCAGTGTCTATTCTCTATTTCGATTATTTATAATTGGATAATCATCAGTTTTTCTAAGGTAATGCTTAAAGCAGTTTGTGTAGTGTTAATTGAAAAAGCTTTAATGTCAAAGTGACTGTGTTTGTATTCTGACCCTATCATTCACAAGCTGACTGTGATAAGTAAAACAGTGCTAACTTGCACATGTTTAGCACTCTGAAAATAATATTTGTTGATGTTATTTATAACATACATCAATTGGAAAATAAGGGATAATTATGTACTTCAAAATACAGAAACAATGTTTAAACATTTCCTTTCTTCTCTTTTTAATTTTGTTACCTAGGAGGATCTGATGGTAAAGTCATAGAATATGGGAATGTCGAATTATAAATGCAGTCTTCTATAATATTAAGTAACAAAATGATGATTTTTATTATCTTATACATTAAAGTGAAATTCTAAATGAATTACACCTGAATTAAAAAAGATAACCCCCAAATCTAAAATATTCTACTCATACCAAAAAATTTAGACTCTTAAACAAAAAACAAGCATAAACAATAAGCTTAAGCTTCTAAGAAAGAAACACTAAAGAAAATCCTCATTATTGGGCGATCTAAGAGTTCGAAGGATACACACATATTTTGTGCATACACACAAATTAACCACATAATATTGGTAAATTGCATTTTGTCCAAATTAAAAATTGCTCTTCAAAAAATGCCATTAAGAAAATTAAAAGCAAGCCATTGACAAAGCATATATACAATTGTGGACTTTCATACAAAATATATAAATAATATTGACCAGACAATAATATAAAAACAATCCCCCAAATTAAAATGTTAAAAGATTATTTGAACATACATGTCACAGGAGAAGATGTGCAGGAAGTCAATGAGCACATGAATAATTACTTATTAGGAAATTGAAACAAATACATAATGACTACCACTATACACACACCGAAGTGGTCAAAAACAAAAAGGAACACAAACAAACAAACAAAAAACACAGAATAAAAGAATGAAGAAAAAGAAACTAAACAGCAAACAAAAACTTATAATAGCAAAATTTGACGAGGGTATGGAGCAACTGATGAGAAGAGGTGTGACATCTATCATCTAACTGCATTGGAAAGCTGCTTGGCAGTGTCTGAGAAAAATCAGTCATATACTTAGAATATGACCTAACAATTCTGCTCTTCAGTGTTTACTCAAGAGCAATGTAAACATACATCTATACAATGAAATGTACAAACATGTACATGAAAACATTTTTACTAACAACCTCAAACTAGAAACAGCCCAATTATTAAACCAATGAACAGATAAATGAATTGTGGTATATGCATAGGATGGAATACTCTTCACCCTTTGGAACCTTTAAGATGATGAAATGGTTTTAATAATGAGATGCTGGTTTCATTGAAGTGCAGTGTATGAGTTTGTCAACACTCATTTAGTTTGACAAGTGAATTTTACACTTAAAATAGGTACTTCCATTCTTGATGCAAACTTGATAAAATTATACGTTCATAATCTTGATAAAATATGTCAATAAAAAATAAATTAATAATCTTTAATAAAAATTTTTTATAAACAATTAGCAAAAATAAACAAGACCTAGCCAGGTGTGGTGGCTCACACCTGTAATCCCAGCACTTTGAGAAACAGAGGAAAGAGGATTGCCTGGGTCCAAGGGTTCAAGACTAGCGTGGGCAACTTGGGGAGCCCTCGTCTCTACAATTCAAAATAAAATTAGCTGGTTGTGGTCACATGCACCTATAGTTCCAGCTACTTGGAAGGCCGAGGTAGAAGGGTTGCCTGAACACAGCATGTCGAGGCTGCCGTAGCAGTGAGCCTGTCACTGCACTACAACCTGGGTGATAGAGTAAGACTCTGAGTTAAACAAACAAACAAATAAGTAAATAAATAAAGACCTCAACAAGATTCATAAATTTTGGTATAATCTCTTTATGTGTCTGTCTATACATCCCTGTCATTCACAGCATTGAACACATATTCTTTTTAGGAGCTTATGAAAGCTTTACAAAATTATATGGTGATTATATTCTCTATAATCACAAAAGAGATGATTCCTAATTTTTCCTTCTTGCAATTTTTTTTTCAGAAATGAATTTGTAGAAGATTTAGAAAATTTTCCCTCTCTATTTCTGAAATAGTTTGCACAGAAGTTACCCTCAATATTTGGAAGTATTCACTAGTAAAGCAATGTGGATCTTTGACACTCTTTTTGTTCAGATTTAAGTAACAGACTAAATTTCTTAAATGGTTAACAATTATTGAGATTTTTTGTCTTTCTTTTCAACTCTCCTAAACTGATAATTCAAGATATTCACACATTTTGAAAATTATTAAATGGTTTTTATACTTTTTTTGTTAATGTTTGCAGTCTAGGCAATATTTTCTGCCTCTTTTTTCCTAAAGTCAGTATTTTATGTTTCTTCTTTTTTTATCTTGATTAGTTATGCTAGAAATTTCAGTTTTATTAATCAATCATAACAAACTTTATATTATGTTGATTTGCAAAATATTGTGTATATTTTTATTTAAACTATTATTAATGAGTTAAGTATTCCATTGTCTTTATACATTTTTGTGTATACTTTCCTGCTCTTTTCCTAAAGAGAAAATTCTTTAAATAAATCTTAAATGATTATCTTCCTCCTTTTTAGAACATCCACTTACAAGGTATAAATTTCCCTCAAGGCACCACTTTAGCTGCATTTCACTTATTTTAATGTTTTAAATTATTAATATAGTTCAGTGTAAATATTTTGAAATTAATTTTAAACTATTTTTGTACCATGGATTATTTAAAACATATCATTAATTTTTAGACAATTGGACTCAAGAAAATCTAATTTCATAGTGATCAATACACACTTTATTTCAATTTTTGAAATTTGTTGAAGTTTCTTTTAACTCTTGAAACACATGGTTAATTTTTGTAAATATTTCAAGTACACTTGAAAAAATATGTTTTGTGCCCTTTAGGAGTTGTATGGTCTATAATTCTTAAGTTACATGTAATTCATCATTGTGTTGTTTGTCTTTTATATCCATAGTGATTATATCTTTGGTTTTCTGTTTAAATTTAGTGTATATTCCACTGACAGAGGACTATACACTAAGTCTCCCACAAATTTTGATTTATCACTGAATTTTATTAACATTTTTGCTTTAAAATTTGGTGTTTATGCTTTTGGTTATATACAAATTTAAGATCCCAAGGACTCCTGTTTTAGGTAACTTACTTAACCAGTTATCATTATGGAATGTTTTTCTAATATCTAGTAAAGCATCATGCTTAAAGTTTCTGTGCGGATACTAGAATACTAAAACTATTTTTACTGGTTAGAGTTTGCGTGGCATATGACTTTTAATTCTTTCTTTTTGAAACTTTCTATGTTCTTATATTAAAATGTGTTTTTAAAAGATGAAACAAATACAAATAAAAGATTTTCTTAAATCATGTCACATAAAGAAGGACAAAATTATGAACTTCAGAGCACCTTGGATGGATTGAGAGTCTACAATACTAGGAACTATCACAGGAACAAAGAACTGAGTATCCCATGTTCTTACTCATAAATGGACTTTGAACAATTATCATAATACTATAACAAAAAGATTGTCAGTAGTGGGAAATTGCTGGGGGCGAGGGGACAGGATTGGCAGTAGTAGAATTCTGCCAGGAAAGATGGGTACACCTCATCAACGAGGATACTTGCATAATGAATGTTTGTATACTTAACCCTAAATTGTACCCCACATCTTTAAAATTAAAAAATAATAATAATGTCACATAAAATAGCAGCAATTTGGAATCAAATACCTAGAAATAAATATACAAAAATGTATATGTATAGCCTAAAAATTATAAATTATTATTATAAACATTACTATATTATATTTTATATTTATTATTATTATAAATTATAATTATTGATAAATATTCAAGATAATCTTAATTAAAGGAGATATTTACCATTTTCATGAATTAGAATATGCAGTATTATGAAGATATAAAGCTTCTCCATATTCACCTTTAAATTCAATATAGTCCATTTTTTGTTTGTTTTTTGAATTGGATTCTTACTTTGTCGCCACAGGTTGGAGTGCAGTGGCACGTTCACGGCCACCACAGTCTCAACCTGTGATCCTTCCATCTCAGCCTTCCAAGTAGCTGGAACTGTAGACATGCTCCACCATGCCTGGCTAATTTTTTTTTTTTTTGATTGATTGTAGAGAAGAGATCTCAAGTTGCCCAGTTGAACTTGTGAGCTCAGTCAATCCTCTTACCTTGGCCTCCCAAAGTGCTGGAATTATAGGCATGAGCCACTACTCCCACTACTCCCTAAATTAAAATTTCAATAGTATTTTTGGTAGATTGCCATAAACTTCACATGGAAATGCATATAGGCAAAATAGCCATAACAACCTTATATAACATAATTCTATGGATTATACTATCGTATGGTGCTGGCACATTATAAGACATGATATATATCATATTGGTTTAAGTTCAGTCTAGTAGATAAAGTGCAGATTTCAAAATCAGATTTATACCCATATCCAGATACCTGATTTATACAAAGCTTTATAGTGAGGAGAACAATGCTTCAACTGAAACCCCTAATAGAATATCCATATAAATAACATGTGAAGGATATGCTATCCTTTATGCTATTATACTCCTTTCTCCTCATATGTGAATCCACTTAACATTCACATATGGCATCAGTAAATGCCTTCCTTTCTAGAATCTAACTTGTCTCATGTCAAAAAAAATGACGTCAAAGCCTTATTTTAGTTACTCAAGATGAGTATGATATTGCAAATTATACAGGCAGGTGGCACAGGCTCACATAATATGCTGTAGATAAGACAAAGTTATGTGGGCTGGTTGATTTATAGGCTGATATAGATGAATGTATTTGAACACAAACAGTGGTGATGAACTCAAGGATTTTCTGACTTGGCCGATAATCAGAATCATCTAGAGAGATGGTAGTATTTACAAAAATGATGAATATAAAGCTCTAAACACAATTATAATAAAAAGCAAAAATTCCTGTTACCTTCTTTATACTCTTAGTCCTATTTCTCAGAGACAAGATCTCTGTAGATCAGCTCCAATGAACAGTTTCTGTTTTTATTCTTCTGAAGGTTACTTTTATAACTCTAAATAATTTCTTCCCGTTGCCTTTCTCAGAATTAGCAACTTTGAACATTACCTCAACTTTCTGTTATATGTGGAGTTACTCTAGTTAAAGCATTACCATCATGTCACCTCTCTTCTATTATTTGATACTTGTATTTTATTTTAATTCATTTCATAGACTGGAAATGTAAAAATATTTCAGAACATTTTGTTCATCAACTTTGAAGTTTTTCTCAACTACCAGGAAAAATTGCTAATACAGATTTTTCCTACTCCAAGAACAGAATTAGTGAATCAGAACCTTCAAGTGATAGTTTTACAGATCTAGACTTTCCAAATCAAAATAATTTAAAGCAAACAAGCAAACAAAACTATTAAATGATTCTGATAAACAGCCCAGTTTTTTAATTACTAGATTCAGAAACCAAAGCCAGTGTAGTGTCGTGCTTCAAGTGAAGAGCTTGAAACCTCAATCTTTTTGTTTTCCTTCTCTCATCCTTTTTACTTTCCCTAATTCCTTTCCTTTCATTGTCCTTCCCTTTTTTCCCTCTTCTGCCCTTTTACTTATCTGAATCCTAAAGAGAATGGTTGAGCATACAGTTTTTAAAAAGCAGTTGAAACTTCAACTCTCTCTGTGAAATTTTCCCTTTCTCAGTTAAACTTGGCCTTGGAGATCGCTAACTCCCTGGTAGGTATGATGCATACCATGTGGTCAACAAAACCCTTTATGTTATTATTATGATCTTGGCCAAAAGGGACTACATCTATTGGGAAAATGGGTCTAGGATGAGAAAATAGTTAAGTAAGTTGAAATTAAGCAGTGCAAATATTTAAATTCTTAATTTATTTTTTTTGCATACTGTACATGTTTTGTTTGTAATCTACATCAAAAAAGAGACTAAGTTCTTTACTAACTCATTAGACCAATAAAGTAAATGTCTGATTAATAAATTGATTTTTTTTTAGATTACAATTATGAGAATACAGTGTCTGGAATAGAATGGGCTCAGTGGCTCAGCCTGTAATCCTGCGCTTTGGGAGGCTGAGGTTAGTGGATTGCCTGAGCCCCTGAGTTCGAGATCCGCCCAGGGCAACTTGGAGAGACCTCATCTCTACAATAAATCAAAAATCAGCCGGGTATGGTAGCACGTGCCTGTAATTCCAGTTACTCAGAAGGCTGAAGCGGAAGAATCGCCGGTGCCCAGCAGGTTGAGTCTGCAGAGCGGCCACTGCAGTCCAGTCTGGGCAACAGAGTGAGACTCCAACTCAAAAAAAAAAAAAAAAAAAGAACAGGCAATAATCTTCTTAAGAGCTTCTCAAGTTGAGTTCCACAGAATTGGAATGTTATGAATGGACATAACTATTCTAAGGTCTCGTGTTAAACAAATATTACCATTTTCTATGTGGGCAATGAGTCTAGGAAGGACTGTGCTACACTTACATTATAGTCAGAATTTTGTTTTTTGTTATGAATGTCCCTTGTAAGGAGGGACATCAACAAGACAAAAAACACACAGAAGCTATGAAAAACATGAAAATATTTTAAGGTAAGAGGACAATTAGCAGGCATCATCATACATCTGAAAGGATCCAAAAAGGAAGAAAGACATACTTTGTGTGTGGTGTTTGGAAGACTTAAGGTTACACCCATTACTGGATATGAAACATTTTTTTTTAACAATTTGAGTTCTTAGAAATGAAATGACATACTTAATCTAAAACATCGAATACACTGAACTGTAAAACAGAGGAAGTCCACTTTCCAGGACTCTGGAAAAAGCATCTTCTTTATAGCTTTTACGTTAAAGTATGAATATCCACACTGCCTCTTGCCATTCTCCAGACCTATTTGACATTTGGTTCCTTTCAGTTTCTAGAATACATCACATTCTCTCAGCTAGCTGAATTTTCGTTTGTGCTTCCTTTCAGATGAAATAGGCTTGCTAAATCCTATCCCCCAATTTCCCACTAAAATTATATTTCTACCAAGTCTCATTTAAAAATTACATCATTAGGAATACATGCATCTTCAACTTGTTGTACTAGATTGTATCTTCTGAATACAAGCTCAAAAAGGTACCTGCAATTCTTAATAAAATATAACTATAGGCTGTGAGCTGGACTATAAGCCAGATGATGGACCAACTCAGACTTGATCTCTTCTTTATCTCAAGTCATTGATACAGTGTTTGGCACATCACAGGTGCTTTAAACGTTTTATTCGTAAATGAATTTATGATTAAATGTATTAAGTGGAATATTTAACTGAATTCATACAGCAATTACTTTCACATTAAATAAAAGCAAATCTTTATGAAGCCATATAGAGTACAGCAACACAGTCATGTAAGGAATTGGGAGTGCTTGATGTGTAAAAGAGAATTCTCAGGAATACTTAGACCTAGCCATAATTATCCAGACAAAATATCACTTGGAGTAACATCACAGATACTAGAACCAAACTTTCTAGACTCAACAGTTTTCGATGTTTAAGATCGTGAGCATTGACTGACTAAATAAGCTTCATTTTTTAAAAAGAAAAATAATTCTAAGACTTTTCCTGAGGGAATGCTGAAAATATTAAAGTTATCCAATTAAAATGCTGCGTATAGTGCTTGATATTTCATAAAATCTAAATCATGCATGTTACCACTACCATTTTCATCATTATCACCACTGTTCAAGTTGTTGATTGTGTTTTTTCTAAAATAAAACCAGGGGTGCTTTAATCCTCAAGAATCTTTTGATTTTCTTCTTAGTGTTTCTCCACACATAGACATTGCAACATAGTTTCAAAGGAATTAGACTGAAGAGTAATTTTGGAGATATATTACCTAGGGAAACATTGCTAAAATTCCACAAATTTGAACAACAGTCCTAACAAATTGCATATTTAGGAAAACCAAAAGCCTGTTTTTATATAACAACATAACATTGATTCTATTCACAAACATGCTGCCCTACTGAGAATTTTCTTCAGGGCAAATTTGACATCCTTGTTTCTCAAGCTATAAATCAGGGGATTCAACATGGGCACGATGGTAGTATAAAACACAGAGGACACTTTCCCTTGGTCCATGGAGCTGACAGATGATGGCTGCAGGTACATGAATGCTGCAGATCCAAAGAAGAAAGCAACAGCCAAGACGTGTGAACTACAGGTACTGAAGGCTTTGGACCTACCCTCAGTGGAACGAATGCGGAGGATGCTGGCAATGATGAAGATGTAGGAGGCAAGGATCGTTAAGGCTGGAGTCAGGATGTTAAATGCACTCAAGACCAGAATCAGTAACTCATTGATGTGGGTGCTAGAGCAGGAGAGTTCAAGGAGTGGAAAGAGATCACAGAAATAATGGTTAATGACATTGGTCTTGCACAGAAAGAGTCTCAACATAAAGCTTGTATGAACTGTAGATCCAATGATGCCCAAAAAGTAAACTCCCACTGTGAGCCAGAAGCAGAGGTGATAAGACATGATGACATTGTAAAGCAAGGGGCTACAGATGGCAACATAGCGGTCATAGGCCATTGCAGCCAACATGTGACACTCTGCAATAGCAAAAACAAGGAAGAAATAGAGCTGAGTCATACATTCAGGGTAGGAGATGATGTCCTTCTCTGTCACAAAGTTTGCCAGCATTTTGGGGGTAATGACAGTGGAATGGCAGAGATCAATGAAGGACAGACTGCTGAGGAAATAGTACATGGGGGTGTGAAGGTGAGAACTGAGTATTATCAGTGTGATCATGCTGAGATTCCCCAGCACTGTGACTGCATAGATTCCTAGGAAGAGGAGGAAGAGGGGCAGCTGGAGCTCTGGCTGTTCTGAGAGTCCAGCCAGGATGAACTCAGTCACCAAGGAATGATTTCCTGCTGCCATCACTTCTGGTCAATATCCTAAGGGAATAGAAAAAAACATGGTTGTTGGAGGGGCTTCATTATACTTCTTTATTTAAAAGTGGGTTCCCCATATATATGACATGCTTTAGATAGCCCCTGGATCTCTATATGATTATACAACCTGGATCATTTTGAATAAGTACAGTTTGTCTTAATTAATATTTATTAAGGCATTTTAAAATATAACAAATGTGTTTCATATAAATATTTAGCCAATGTTTTAGCCATTTTTATGATTATTGAATACTTTGAAAATATTCCTTTCTTATTTTGAACATTTTAATAATTTCAAGCCAAGTTTTCTAAGTGAGACTTGCTACCTTAAATATTTATAGAAAATAATGTAAATGAATACAACTGATGACAACTTGGAAAGAGCAAACCCTGCCTATGGACAGTCATATTTAATTACCTGCAGTTAATTTCTGGTAGGGTGAACAGAGATATTGTTGTCAGTTTTTCTAATGTTTTATGTAATTTCTAAGAAATCTGGATTTATACATAAAATCTTCATCTTTTCAAATTGTGTTACTATGAAACAATACCTATTAGCAATTGTATAAATTTACTAGCTGGGTTGGCCCACAGTTACCTAATCTGCAGCCTCTGGGCCAAGCACTTCTGGCATTATTTGAAGAAAGCAGTATGAGAAGTGGTTCAATGAATAGGCCTTAAAATCAAAGTGCTTGTGTTAATATTTTGACTCTATCATTTTCTAATGATATCCTTGGACAAGCTAAATAACCTCTTTTGTGTCTTGACCTCAAATTTTTACAAGAGAAATAAAATGTTACCTACCTAATAATAAAATTGGCAGAGACTTATCAATAAGAAAGTGAGCAAGATTATGATTGTTGTGTTATTATCAGTATTCTATCAACTGGAAAATAAGCTATATTTACTCATTCAAATCTTCATACCTTGATCTTGTCTTCCCCTCTTTCAACTCTTGTGAATTAGGGGGGAGTGCAAAGAATAGGCATACATTTTAATAATATAGAATTGTAAATATAGTCCTTTATTCTGGTAAATTGTGAACAATGTACTCGTTGTATGCACCAAAGCAAATACCTAAATGTCTTAGAGTTGAACTATAAATCACATTAAATATTAGAAAACCTAAAATTTTATATCTTATGTTTACAGTGAAAAAAACCTAAGATAAATCACAGATGTAGACAAAAAGCTTTTTTTTTCTTTTTTGAGTCGGAGTCTCACTCTGTTGCCCAGTCTGGAGTGTAGTGGCACGCTCACGGCCAGCACTGCCTCGACCTGCTGGGCTCAGGCAATCCTTCCGCCTCAGTCTTCCAAGCAGCTGGAACTACAGGTGCATGCTACCAACAAGGCTAATTTTTAAAAATTTATTGTAGAGACGAGGACTCACCAAGTTGCCCAGGCTGGCCTCGAAACCTTGACCTCAGGCAATCCTCTCTCCTCGGCCTCCCAAAAAGCTGGAGTTACAGGCTTGGGCTACAGCACCTGACCAGAAAGTTTAAACTATAAAATATATGGAGGAAATCACTGAAGCAAATCTTTGAGATCTTGGAGTAGTTTAAGCTTTATTAGAAAAGATATAGACATACACACACACACAAAGAAAAACAAAAGTAAATCAAGCATCAAAAAAAACCTCAGTATAAAAATAGTTAAATTTTACCTTATCAAAATTAAATACTTTTTTCAAAAGACACCATTTAAAAAATGAAAAGGCAGCTGGGCTCAGTGGCTCAGCCTGTAATCCCAGTGCTTTGGGAGGCCGAGGTGAGTGGATTGCCTGAGCCCGCAGGTTCGAGACACACTCGGACAACGTGGCCAAACCTCATCTCTACAATAAATCAAAAATTAGCCAGGCATGGTAGCACACGCCTGTAGTTCCAGCTACTTGGAAGGCTGAGGCGGAAGGATTGCCGGAACCCAGCCGATCGAGGCTGCGGTGGCAGGGAGCATGCTGCTGCACTCCAGTGTGGGTGACAAATGAGACTCGAACTCCAAAATAAATAAATAAATAATAAATAAATAATGAAAAGGCAAACCCAAGGCAACACATATATCTGACACAGGGCTTTCATCTAAAATATATAAATAATATTTGCAATTAATAACATGAGGACAAGCAAATTTTTAAAAATATTTGAACAGATGCCTTACAAAAAATATATTTGGATAGTCCATAAGTATATGAAAATATTCTCAATATCATTAGCCACCAAAAAAAATCCCCCAAATTAAAACTATAGTGACACATCTATATACCTACACTAAAATGAGTTAAAAGAAAAAAAATCTGGCAACACCAAATGTTGATGAGAAGTAACTGGATTTATTATACAAAATTTGTGAGAGGCATAAAACTGTTCAACAGCTCTGGAAAACAGCTTGTCAGCATATAAATTTAAAAAGACACTCACTATGAGTGTCAGAATTCAACAATTCTGCTGCTCAGTATTTACCCAACAAAAACATAAATATCTGTCTACACATAGACTTATACAAAAATATGCATGGCAACTGTAATCATAAAATCCCAAAACTTGCAACAACTGAAATATTCATAAATTGATGAATGATTTGTGATACATATATAAAATGGAATGCTACTCAATATTGTGAAAGAACACACCACAAATACATGAAACAACATGAACCTCAAAAATATATTTTTTGAAATAGATTGCTTCCAAATACCTTAAACATTTGGAAGTATTCACCAGTGTGACAATCTACACTTGTGGTTTTCTTTGTGTGGGATTTTTTAGTAATTAATTTAATTTAATAAATACCACTTCAGATTTAATCTTTCATTTCAGCTTTCCTAAACTGAAATTTGAACACATTTGCGCATTTTAAAAATCATCAAATGCTTTGAATTAGATTTTTTGGGGATGAATGAATGATTTATTTAACATTTAAATAAAATATTAGACTATGTAGTGATTTCTCTTTTTCATTCTGAAAGTCAGTAATTTATGGCTCTTTTTTGTCTTGAGCAATCATTCTATAAGTTTTAACTTAATAAATTAATATTTAACTATGTTGATTTTATGAATGATATATTTATTTGTTATTTAAGTTACTTCTAAAACCTTTATGATATTCTTTACATATTTCTTTGGTATGATTTCCTGTTTTATCCCTAACCACTTGAAGTGGAAACTTGAATTAATCATTCAACTTTCATTCTTTCCTGACATGTACATATAAGGTATACATTTTCCTCAAAACCCCACTCTAGCTACATTTCACAAGTTTTGATATATCATATTTACAATATTATTTAATTTAAAATATTTTATTATTTCTGCTTCTGTCCCATGGATTATATAGAATTAAATGGCAACTTCACATATGTTCGACTTTTTTTTACTTTTAACTATTTCTTCTTATAAACATGTGATAGTTTTATTGTAATCAATAGACATAATCTAAATTATTAGAAATTGCTGAGTTTTTCTTTATAATACAGCAGATGGTTATTTTCATAAATATTTCCAATGCATCTTAATGAATATGTTGTCTGTTTTTGCAGGGTCATGTGGTATACATATTTCAATTATGTATAAATCATTAATTATGTTGTTTAGATATTCTATACGCATAGTGTTTTTTTGTCTGCTGTTTTAATAACTATTTAGCAAAGTATGTCAATGTCTCACTAAACTTTCTGATTTTTTAATTTTTCATTTAGTCATTCCAACCTTGGATTAAGATCTTTATTATTATGGAATGACCTATTTTATACTTAGTAATATATCTTGCTTAAATTCTCCTTTCTCTAATATTTTCATATCATTACAGATTTATTTTTGGTTAGTGTTTGCATTCATATCATTCTTCATGTTATTCAATTTGTTCTTTTGGTATGCTTATATTAAAAACTACAAATAAAATAAAGATATAATAATAGAAACATGAAATAGCAACAACTTATCATCAAATATTTAGGAATAAATCTAAAAAAATATACACAATGCTTATTCACTGAAACTTTAAAACAATCAACATATATTAAATATATCCTTAAGAAAGAGATTTGCCATATTCATAATTTGGTGACTCAATATTGTAAAGATATTGTCTCTTAAACTTATGGATAGACTCAACATAATCCACATTCTGGATGTAATATTTAAAGGGATAGTCAACATTAATGACACCAACAAAGTAAGGAAGGAACTATTGGCTACTTCTGGCAATCTCTTAGGATTTATAAAAAATTTAGCTTAGTCTGATACTGGAATAGAGTCAGGATATTGGAGATCAAAAGGTTATTGTACTCTAGAACAATGGTCCCAACCTAACGTTTTTGGCATCAGGGACCAGTTTCGTGGAAGACAATTTTTCCATGGCCCGGTGGAGAGGGGATGGTTTGGGAATGATTCAAGCGTGTAACATTTATTGTGCACTTTATTTTTATTATTATTACATTGTAATATATAATGAAATAATTATACAACTCACCATTAAAGAAAAAAAGAGACAAAGAGGGAAGTGGTAAGTAAAATAGTGAGCAGGCCACGTGTGGACTAAAATAAGGCTCTTTGACTTAAAGCCTGCTACCAGATACAGCTGTGCAATTGAAGTACATCAACTCACTTTTGATATAAGTCTGCAAGCAATTGATTTATTATGGTCTCTGTGCAGTCAAACCTCACTGCTAATGTTGATTTCTATTTGCAGCTGCTCCCCAGCGCTAGCATCAAGGCCTCAGCTCCACCTCAGATCATCAAGCATCAGATTTTCCTAGGGAGCGTGCAATCCAGATCCCTCACATGTGCAGTTCACAGTAGAGTTCACGCTACAAAGAGAATCTAATGCTGCTGCTGATGAGACAAGAGGTGGCGCTCAGGCAGTAATGTGAATGATGGGGCGCGACTGTAAATACAGCTGAGGATTCTCTTGCTCTCCCGCTGCTTATCTCCTTCTGTGCAGTTCGGTTCCTAATAAGTCATTGGCCAGTACTGATCATGGCCAATGGGTTGGAGTACCCTGCTCTAGAAAGTCAAAGTGGCTATCATAATGTGCTAGGCTTCAAGCACTATATTGCTTTCCCCTTGAATCTGTCCTCACTTGCATTCTTATATAGAATCAGTAAATGCCTTTCTTTCTAGAATCTAGCTTTTCTCAAATCAGGGAATTTTATATCAAAGCCATTGCTTCCATTGCTAAGTGTGGATATGCCATAGACACAGTTCACCTTTGTTTCACACAAGCTGATAACATAGGCTTTCTAATATGCTTGTAAGATAGAGTAATGTGGCGGTTGCTTTACAGTAAATGTTGAACACATTTGAACACAAAGAATGCATATTAATCCAGGGATTTCCCGATACAGTTCATCATCAGAGTCATCTGGGAAATCATGGCATTTAAGAAACATGATAAATTGTAAAATACAAACATGATTATAAAGAAAAACAAAAGTTCCTGAATCACCTCCCTATGCTTTAAGTCCTGCTCCCTGGAGACAGGTTAGTCACTGTAGAATAGCTCTCATAAACATTTTCTTTCTAGTTCATCTGAAATTCTCCCTGTGCCCAGCTGCTTCCCTCCCTTTCTTTCTCCTTCTCTCTTTAGCTCTCTTGTTTTGTTTTGTTTTGTTTTCAACAAACATTACTGAGAGACAAGGAGCCAGACACTGGGCTGAGGCCAAAATGTATAAAAAGTGAAATGACACATTTCCTGTGCTAATGGAACTCATCATCTAATTCTATACTCTCTATTATTCATTTTTCAATAATTTAGTTAAAATTAAGATATAAATATATGATCACATAATTTACAGATGAAATTAAACTAGAAAAAATAGCCAATATAATCAATAGGTGAATAATTATTAATACATTCCAACAGGGCTGTGTTAAGAAGAAAAATATTGCTGTAGAGACTTGTTATTAAGCATAATATTCACTGTAATGAGGTATAATGTGGCAATAAAATTGAACTAAAGTTAGACAGGCATAAAACTTGATTGGTTTCCCTAATTAATTAGGAGCTCCAAAGCTAAATATATTTGATTTTTTATTTACTTTAAAGTGTCTTTTCTATTATTTACTTGTCCTACTCTAATCACTATAGAATCAATATGAGGCTCTGAAAAATACCTTGGCTTGTGAAACAAATGATGCTCCTTTACTAACATAAGGACAAATTTAAAAGATAGGGCTTCCTATCTATTGTAGTCAATCTTGCTTATTAAAAATTGGTTGTATATGACAGTAGCAATTAGAGATCTGGCCAAAGCCAGTTAAGTGAGCTTGTCAATTATGCAATTTCAAAAAACATAACATCATGAATATAAAATACTTTTTCTCAAGGGAACACTTCTACACTGTTGGTGGGAGTGCAAACTAGTGCAACCTCTGTGGAAAGCAGTGTGGCGCTTCCTAAAAGCTTTAAATATCAACCTCCCATACAACCCCGCAATCCCCCTACTGGGAATATATCTGGAAGAACACAAATCACTCTATAAAAAAGACACCTGCACACGTATGTTTATCGCAGCATTGTTCACAATAGCAAGAACCTGGAAGCAACCATGCTGCCCATCAAAAGAGGACTGGATTAAAAAAACGTGCAATGGAATACTATGCAGCCATAAAAAAGAACAAAATCGTGAATTTTGCAGCAACCTGGATGGAACTAGAGTCTATAATACTGAGTGACCTCTCACAAAAACAAAGGTCCGAGTATCACATGTTCTCACTCATATAATGTACCTTGAACATCCAATCTAATACTATAAGAAAATGACTGACAGTAGTGGGAAACTATGGGGGGGGAGATGGGATTAACAAGCAAATATCTGTCTGAGGATGGGGAAGCACCTCTTATCAATAGGGTGCCTGAATGAAACATATCTGTATACCTAACCCTTAACTGTACCCCATAGCATCATAATAAAAAATACTGATTATAAAAAAAAACTAAAATAAAATAAAATGATTTTTCTCTTACTCTTTCACTTATTTAGTTTTGATTACTTGAGTTGTAATTATGATAGTAGGGAGTACATTTGGAAAGAGTTCTGTGGAATTAAACTTGGTGAAATTTTCTTTCAGTGAGTTAAACTTGGACTTGGGAATTGGCAATCCCCCATGGTATGGTACAAGTACATCCTTTGGCAAACAATATTCCCAAATTACTATAACTTCAGCCATATATGACTATTAAAAAAACAGAAAAATATATCGAGATACTGAAAATAAATAAAACAAGCAAGGTGAAATTTAGAAAAGAAAATATCTGTTAACTTCTAGATACCATGAAGAAGTCATTTGTTATTAACTCACTGAAGTCTATAGAATAGTAGGTGATGGATAAAGCAATGGGAAATAGAGATTTCATTTACAAAAATACAATGGGTAGACTATGGTGACTAACAATTCACATAAGATCTATAACATAGCTTTCATAGCCATAGAACTAGAATGTCAGAAAACGTTCATAATGGTGCTGAAGTATTAAGCCTTAGCCTTTGGGGTATTGCATATAAACCTGTGGCATTGAGAGCCTCTAAACTTGTCACCATCAGCTTCAAGCTGACTCATCCACTAACCCCAGTATCCCATATTAATATTTTTATTTCTATGTGCTCATGAGATTAGGAAGCACTGTTCCACACTTATATTACATCTGGAGTGTTTCATTGTGGAATTTCATTTACAAAAAGAATATTGACAAGATGGAAGGCACACTGAAGCTGTCAAGAGCTTGAAAAGTATTTAAAGATAATGGGATAATTAGCAGGTATTTCATGTATCTTAAGAGAAGCAAAGAGATGTGGTTTTAACCTTGTGTGTCGTATTTGAAAGATTTAAGATACATTCTTTAACCAATATAAGAAAAAATTTTCTAATATTTGAGTTCTTAGATAGGAGGTGTGCTACTTATTCCTAGTCATTAAAATACAATGGACAGAACCTCATGATGTTTTACTTTCAGGAAAACTGATGAAAATATTTTCTTAATTACATTTAGGATAAAGTACACAAATTCACAATATCTTTTGTCCCTGTTTACCCTGTAATTTCCTTCCTTTGCTACAAAAACATTTGGCTTTTTTCCCCTCACATTCACTTTGTTGTCTGCCTTTTCATTAGCTGTTCTTCACATGACATAGTCTTACTAACACCTTTTCTTTGTTGTCTGGCAAATATTTGCTTCTTTTCGAATCTCACTTCAATTGAAGTCATCTTGGAAACATTTATCAGTTTATTGTACAAGTTGGACCTTTCCACAAGCTCAAAGAACTCATTTCTAAATAGCACATTTTAGACTGAGCTATACAATAAGCCAGGTGATGGACCACGCGTTTATCTTCTATCCATCCAGCAAGATGACTGGCATGCTGTAAGAAGTTTAAAACAGTTTTACGAATAACTTAATATATGAAGATATTAAGGAATATACACCTGAGTTTTCATGAATGTTACCTCCAGATCAAGTGGTCTTAAATCACAAGCAACTGATGAATACACTCACCTTTCCACTGTCTGAAACAATTCAATGCCCAATTGATTTGCATCTTGCTGTCTTTGACTTGGAGAACAATGACCCTAACGCAGGTGCTGAAAGTCAGGTACCCAGCATTTTGCAACCTTTAGTATTGAGAAGGTAGGGCCTAGCCCTCAGTCTCAGAGTCGCTTTGAAGCTGGTCTGCATCACAGGTTAGCATTTCTGATTATAACTTTTCAGTTTACGTTTCTGCAGCTTCAGGATAGCAAACATCCTTACCGTTCACAGTCACTGAACGGTTCTGATTGCTGTGCTGTAAAGATTTGCTCTGGGTTTAGATATACCAGGTAATATATAACATGGAAACAAAAACTCTCCAAGGATTTTCATTTCTCAGGGATCCACTATGGAGGGAAAAATGCACTTGACAGTTCCCCAGTTGTCTAATTTTCCTACAATAATTTTCCTACAAGTGAATTCCCTGCCAATTCTAACATTATCATTTATGGTAAATATTTATACATAGCAATAATCTGTATTAACATGCAGTCATAGGCCTTTGCAGCTACCATGGGACATTTTGCAATAGCAAACACGAGGTAGAGATAGAACTGAGTCTTTCGTTCAATTTAGCGACGATGTTTTTCTCTGTCACAAAGTTCACAAGTATTTCTAGGGTAAAGAGAATAGAATGGCAGAGATCAATGAAGAACAGATTGCTAAGGAAATAGTACATGGGGGTGTGCAGGTGTGAACTGAACCCAATCAGTGTGATCATACCCAGGTTCCCCACCACTGTGATCACATGGATCCCTAGGAGGAGGAGGAAGAGGGGCAGCTGGAGCTCTGGCTGTTCTGAGAGTCCAGACACATGAACTCAGTCACTGACAAATAAGTTACTGCTGCCATTTTTTAAAGGTAGTCTCTCAAGGGGAGAGAAAAAGCCCATAGTTTTTGTAGACCCTTCCTTGTTCTTCTTCATTTTTTTCAAATTACCTCATATAGAAAATTCTTAATGTATCCCCTTAGTTTTCATATAACAATTTTAACTCTGAATAAATGCTCCTAAATAAAATTTGCATTATTTATTTCCTACACTTTATCCTAAAATATAGCAGATTATTTCATATACAAATATTTTAATCATAATTTTAATTATTTAAAATAATTTAAGTGTCTATTCCTATTTGAACATTTCAGTAATCTTTAAAAACATCAATTTTTCTAAAGTAATACTTAAAGCAGTTTGTGTAGTGTTAACTGAACAGGGCTTAAAGTCTAAGTGCCATGTTTGTTCTTACCCCATTATTTACTAGCTAATAAACTTTGGCAAAGGCCGGGCATGGTGGCTCAAACCTGTAATCCCAGCACTTTGGGAGGCTGAGGTGAGTGGATTGCCTGAGCCCACAGGTTCGAGAACAGTCTGGACAACTTGGCAAGCCCTCATCTTTACAATAAATCAAAAAATTAGCCAGGCATGCTAGCATGCACCTGTAGTTCCCGCTACTTGAAAGGCTGAGGTGGAAGGATCGATGGAGCCCAGCAGGTCGACACTGGGGTGCCAACGAGTATGCCACGGCACTGTAGCCTGGGCCACAGAGTGAGACTTCAATTCAAAAAAAAGAAAAACTAAAAGATAAATAAGTTCCAATAAAAAAAAAAAAAAGTCAGCCGGGCTCGGTGGCTCAGCCTGTAATCCCGTGCCTTTGGGAGGCTGAGGTGAGTGAGTGGATTGCCTGAGCCCGCGGG
>NW_007252240.1:0-25180 GCF_000164805.1 Carlito syrichta | reverse complement strand
TCCAACTCAAAAAAAAAAAAAAAAAAGTCAGCTGGAGTCACTTTAAAATAAATAAATAAATAAACTTTGGCAAGTAAAATAGCATCATCTAATAGCATATGTTTAGTACTCTAAAAATAGCAATAATAGTATTTGTTGTTATTTATAGCATGCATCAATTGAAAAATAAGGGATTGTTACATATTAAAAATATAGAAATGGCAATTACAATGTTTAAACCTTTACTTTTTTCTTATTTTACTTAGAAGGGTATGAAAGGTCAAATCATAAAATAAGAGAATATAGAATTATAAATGTAGCCTCCCGTTAAGTTTGGCAGTAAAATGATGATTTTTATCATTTTATGCATCAAAGTAAACTTTGAAATGAATTATACCTGAATAAAATAGAACCCCCAAATCTAAAATATTCTACTCATACATAAGCAAATAAATGGAAAAACTTAAATATTGAAACTAAGCATAAACAATAAGCTATTAAACTTCTAAGGAAAAAAACACTGAAGAAAATCTTCATTGTTGGAGTACTTTAAGATGTCTAAGAGGGACACACACACACACACACACACACACACACAAACTAACCACACAATATTAATAAATTATATTTTATCCAAATTAAATACTGCTTTTCTTAAAGCACTATTAAGGAAACTAAAAGCAAGCCACACACAATGCATATATCCAACTGTAGATGTTCATCTAAAATTACACAAAAAAGTGACCAGGCAGTATTATTTTAAAATTCATCAAATTAAAATATTACAAAATTATTTGAGCAGACGTCACAGAAGATATGTAAATAGTTAATAAGCACATGAAATGATACTAAAATCATTGCTTATCAGGGAATTCAAACTTAAATCCATTATGGCTACCACTATACACACACTGAAAGACTAAAAAGAAAAAAGAAAAGAATAAAGAAAAAAATACTAAAAAAGCAAACAAAAACTTACAGTACCAAAGTCTGATGAGCATATGTAACAACTAAAGAGTCACCGGGCTATACAAAAAAAAGTTCTCATATATAGTTGGTGAAAAGCGGTATAATATTATTTAAGTGCTTTAGAAAACTGGCAATGTCTGAGAAAAACAATTATATACTTAGAATATAACCTAACAATTCTGCTCCTCAGTATTTACTCAAGAGAAATGCAAATATATGTCTGCACGATGACACGTACAAACATGTACATAAATCTTTGTTACTAACAATCGCGATCTAGAAACAACCCAACTATTCAGTCATTGAACAGGTAAATGAATTGTGGCACATGCATAGAATGGAATACTACTCATCAATAACAAGGACTAAATCACAAATACATGCTACAACATGGATCAGTCTTAAAAACATCATGTTGAACAAAAAGAGTCAGGCATAAGAGTAACATGACACAATTTCATTCATATGAATTTCTAGAACAGCAAAACTAATTTGTACTGACAGAAATGAAGTCAGAGGCTGATTCCAGTGAGATATGGTAGATTGGGAAGAAGCATGAGAAAACTCTCAGTATGTTGAAAATGTTTCAATAATAAGGTGTTATTTCACCAGTGTATAGTGTATGCATTTCTTAAAACTCCTCTAGGCAAACTTTATATTTAAATTGGGTAGTTTCATTCTTGTTGTAATCTTTAAAAAAATTTTTTTTATTTTAAAGATTGGGATACAATTCAGGGTTAGGTATATAAATCATCATTATGCAGGAACCCTTGTTGATAAAGTGTACCCTCCCCTTCCCTGGCAGTTTCCCACTACTGCCAATCTCTTTCTTATAGTTTAATAATCATTCAAGGTCTGCTTATGAGTAAGAACATGTGGTACTCAGTTCTTTGTTTCTGTGATAGATCACTGAGTATTATAGACTCTAAGTCCATTCAATTTACTGCAAAGTTCATAATTTTGTCCTTATTTACAGGTGCATAATATTCCATTGTGTATATGTACCACATTTAAAAAAAAACCCAGTCCTCTTTCGATGGGCAGCACAGTTGGTTCCATGTTTTTGCTATTATGAATAATGCTGCAATAAACATGCGTTTGCAGGTATCTTGTTTATACAAGAAACAAAGTTCAACTACCTCTTAATTATTACCCTTCACACGAGGTCAGGTATGGAATTTTCCACTTGTGGTGTCATATCGGTGTTTTGGATTTTGGAACTTTTTGGATTTTAGCTTTACAGGTTAGGGATATTCAACCTGTACCAAAAATTTTTCTTGGATTTTCTTGTAGTGTTTGTAGCCTATTTATATAACACTGAACATTGTAATTAATAATCTGTTTAGTGATTCATGTTAGAAAAAAATGTGTAAAATTGTTATTAATTTGTATTAGCAAAGATTTTAATTTTAATATAAATTTTTATATTTATGTAACTTGGCCTCAAACAGGTTTTTCTTAAACCTTCAAACTTAATTCATTTATATGTAGTGTGAAATAAGAAATTTTTAAAAACATCTTTCTATCATAAATGTTTGAGTCTCTCACCTGTTTTATGATTGCCCAAAATTACAAACTCAGATCTTGGTAGAATTATATTTTGATATAATCTTGATAAAATATCAGTAAATAAATTAATATTTAAAAAAGAAACTATAATAAAATAGGCACAAAATAAAGAAGATCTGAACAAGATTCATAAATCTGAGTATCTATCTATCTACACCTGTCATCTCACAGCATTCAATAGATATTCTTTTTTAAGAGCACAGTGAAATCTTTACAGAATTATTCATGTTGGAATATATATTCTGTATATTCATAAAAGATAATTCCTAATTTTCTGTTCTTGCAATTTTTTCAGAAATTAGTTTGTAAGAGATTTAAAAATTTTTCTCTCTCTTTCTTTTTTTTTGTTTTGAGTTGGAGTCTCACTCTGTCACCCAGACTGGAGTGCAGTGGCCACTCCCGGCCACCGCAGCCTCGACCTGCTGGGCTCCGGAGATCCTTCCGCCTCAGCCTTCCAAGTAGCCGGAATTACAGGCGCGCGCTACCACGCCTGGCTGATTTTTTGATTTATTGTAGAGATGAGGTCTTGCTGTCCAGGCGGGTCTCGAACCCGCGGGCTCAGGCAATCCACTCACCTCAGCCTCCCAAAGGCACGGGATTACAGGCTGAGCCACCGAGCCCGGCTTTCTCTCTTTCTAATTCTGAAATAGTTTGCACAGTTTTTGCCTTCATTGTTTGGAACTAGTCACTAGTAAAGCAATGTAGATCTTTGATACTTTTTTTGTTCAGATTTTAAGTAACAGATTGCAGTTCTTATATTACTGTCAATTATTCAGATTTTTCAACTTCCCTTAATTGATAATTCAAGACATTCACCACTTTGAAAATTATTAAATAGTTTTTATACTATTGTTTCCCTTTCTAATATTTGCAGGCTTTGCAATTTTTTTGTTTGTCTATTTCTGAAGTCAGAGATTTATGGTTCTTCTTTTTTCTCTTGATTACTCATGCTAAAAGTTTGTCAGTTTTATTAATCAATTTTATAACAAATTTTATGTTGGTTCTTTTGAAAATTTGTGTACATATTTATTTAAACTATTCTTGATAACTTAATTATTCTATTTCCTTTATACGCTTTTGAGTATAATTTCCTGTTCTTTTCCTAAAATAGAAATTCTTTAAATAAAGCTTAAATGGTTATTCCAGGCTCCCTTTTTTTTTTGGAAGATGTACTTACAAGGTATAAATTTTCCTCAAGGCCAATTTTTAGCTGCATCTAACTATATTTCAATACAAATATTTTAAAATTTCTTTTGAACTATTTTTGCCCCAGGGGTTATTTTAAATATATTATTAATTTTTAGAAATTGGACTTTTGAAAAATTTCTTAATTTCATTGTAGTCAATAAACATACTTTATTTAGGTTTTTTGTTTGGTTGTTTTTGTTTTTGAGTCAGAATCTCACTCTGTCACTCAGGCTGGAGGGCAGTGGTGTGCCCA
Organism: Carlito syrichta; assembly: GCF_000164805.1. Lineage (NCBI taxonomy): Eukaryota > Metazoa > Chordata > Mammalia > Primates > Tarsiidae > Carlito > Carlito syrichta. The sequence goes on along the minus strand of NW_007252240.1, from coordinate 21,222 downwards.
CGGCCACCACAGCCTTTACCTGCTGGCTCTCGCTAGTCTTCCGCCTCAGCCTTCCAAGTAACTGGAACTACAGGCGCTTGCTACTATGCCCAGCTTATTTATTGTAGAGACGAGATCTCACCAAGTTTCCCAGGATGGTGATCTTGAACACCTGAGCTCAGACAATCCTTTTGCCTCAGCCTTGCAAAGTGCTGGGATTACAGGCTTGAGCCACCGCGCCCAGCCTTCGATTTTTGAAATTTGTTGAATTTTTAAAAATCTTACAATATGATCAATTTTTGTAAATATTCCAATTGCATTTTAAAAATATGTTTTGTGCTCTTTCAGAGTCTTGTAGTCTATTCTATTTTAGTTATATGTGAGTAAAACTAAATAACTAAATATTATAAATAACTATAACAAAGCATAACTATTAATATAACTAATATAACTATAATGGTAATTCATCACTGTGTTGTTTATCTTGTATATCCATAGTGATTATATTTTTGATCTTTTGTTTTAACAGCTATCGACAGGGGAATATACACTAAAACCTCCCACAAATTTTGATGTGTCTATATCCTTTTTTTTCTCTTACAAATAAGAAAATCTTTTATTTTATTTAAAATAAAAACAAATTGAAAATAAAACATTTTTTTCAAAAAGCATTTATCAGAAAAAATATATTCATGATAAAGAAACCTCAGATTTTTTCTATCATTAAATACTTCAAGGTTTGCTATTCTTAAAAATTAAGGTAAAAAGAAATAAAAACAATGCTACTGTATTTTTTAAATTAAAAGATGTATATCTTCTAGGATTTCATTTGAACAAGCCAGATGTCCAGAAATACTGATCAGCAACAAATTGTTGCATTATTTGAAGCAAAGCAATTATATAATATAGTAACAGGTTCCAGATAGGGCAGCCCAGGTCAATAACTCTCAATCTCCCTTCACTATTCAACCTTCTACATTCAGACACAACATTTTTTTATTAAATTTTATTTTATTATAGAGACGTGGGGTACAAGTATGGATTAACTACATAAGTAGGCTGCATGCAGATGAAGTTTGGGCCTCCAAATGGAATTTTATCAGCATGTTTGCTTTAAATTTTGAGGGCTATGCTTTTGGTTATATTCAACTTTAGGATTCTGAGCTTTCCTGTTTTAGATAACCTTGGACTGAGCAACTGATTATTATGGACTGTTTCCCTGCTATCTAATAAACCATTATGCTTAACATTTCTATACCTGATATTTGAATAAGAAAACTATTTTTATTAGTTAGTATTTTCATGGCATATCATTTTTAATTCTTTCTTTTGAAGCTTTCCATGTCCTTATGTTAAAATGTGTGTTTTTTTAATGATGAAACAAATACAAATAAAAGTTTTTAAAAAGTCTTTTAAAATAACAGTAATTTGTAATCAAATGCCTGGAAGTAGATATATCAAATTGTATAATATTCATATTCTGAAAATTATAAATTATTGTATAAATTATTATTATAAATAGCACTACATTATATTTATATAATGTAGTGCCATTTATATAATGTAGTGCTATTTATATAACTATTATTGAAAAATAGTCAAAAGGATATTAATTATAGGAATTATTTACAATTTCTATGAATTAGAAGTCTCAATATTATGAAGATATCAAGTCTCCCCATACTCATCTAGATTCAATATAATCCAGATTAAAATATCAGTGGTATTTTTGGTGGATTGTCATAAATTTCACATGGAAATGCAAACAGCCAATGTGTACTAGTGGAGGTGATGTGTACAGTTAAAACCCAGACCTCTTCACCATTATACAATATATCTATGTAACCAAAAACTACTTGTATCTCTAAAACTATGGAAGTTTTTTTTAAAAATTCAATACTCAGGTGTCCTCTCTGTATCAATTAAATTTTTTATTTAACTGATGAATTTTTAATTTTTTAAATAAACTCACCAAGCTTAAATGTGCACATAAATAACCTGGAGAATCATCTTTAAATGCAAACTTTGATTTATTTAGTCTGATATTTAGCTTGAGATTATGAACTTTTATCCAACTCTCAGGTTCTACCAGTGCTGCCGGTTTATTAACCACTCTGAGAATCAAGGTGTTACATGACCTCTCATATTGGATTATTTTCACTGAAATTCTTTCAACAAATTTTTTTTAAAACAAATACAAGTGGAACAATTTACTCATGTTCTTGTATCAGAGAGTTTCCATTTAGCTTTGGAATTGCAGTGCCTGTAGGTTTCTGGGATGTCTATAGGAGAGTACAGTTCATCTGGAATGCCACAGGTGAGCAGACTATGTCTGGCTATTACTTCAATGTGCTAAATAAAAGGAATAAGAAAGTTGGAACTTCGTTGAGGTGACAAATGGGAAGGCGCTTAGCAGGCCTTTTCATGAATAATTATACAATAATAAAAACGACTCAGAAACTCATTTACAGAAGTCATTCTTTCAATTTTATCAGGGTAAGTGTTCTGATTTATGAAAGAATACATGCTAGATGGATAGATAGATGATAAATGGACAGATGGTGATAGATAGATAGATAGATAGATAGATAGATAGATAGATAGATAGATAAAGACAGAGAGAGATACAGAGAGACAGAAACAGAATTTGAATCATACCAACACATATTATTCAATTGCTTTGCTGTGAATTTTTATCTAAATTTAGTGAACATCATCTGAAAAATTCTACCACTATTTAATAATCCAAGCTGGAAATTTGTGTTTACTCTCATATCTTCCTGTACCTTCAACAAGCTTCTAATCAGCCATATCTTAACAAGCCAATTTTTAAAAATCTCTAGAAAGTCTTCTTCCTCTCTGGTTCACTATCATTTACAGGCAATATTTTGCTTCGAATAAAAAAATGTCTGCTGACTGATTTTCTGGAGTTTAGACTCATTCTCATTCTATCTTTCTTAAACACCAACTTATGTGATATTACTAGCATGCAAAACTATTTTGTGTCATTTCCCCATTTAAAAATATTTTCGTAACTGCCCTCTCTAAATAAAGAATTGTTTCTGCCTACTTTTCCATTTTTGTAGGCTGATTGTGTTATCTTGATTATGACTTGTATTGCTGGGTAAGCTTTTCTCCTCTTCCTTGACTTCTAATCAGTCTATATTTTGTACATGAGCTCAAGCTCTATTGATTCAAGAGTCTACCCAAAGGGCTCTTTTTGTTTGTCCTCTGTTAGTCTATTCGTATATGTGAGCCTTGTGAATAGAAAATGACATAGCTCCCATTATATGCCTCTATATTCCCTAATATAGTTCTATGCATTTGGCAAGAATTAGGAACTGTATTTTATATATTCCAAAGGGGTAAAGTTTCTTATTTTAGAAACCATACTTCCAGAAATGCTTGCCTATGTGCTTTGTTAGAAAAGCTCAGCTACACAAAGTATTGAGAATATCAAAGGATACTGACAAAATATATTTTTTCTCTAAATTAAGATAAATAAATCTTTCTTAGAAAATGCTATATTCCATACATGTAGTATAATCACCGACATGGAAACCTATATGAGTTGATAAATGGGAGCGGCTCAAAAACTTTTTCACAGAAACGTCTTTCAGTTTTTTCAGGGTATGTGTTCTGATTCAGGAGAGAATATGTGATAGATAGATAAAAAGATATGATAGAGATGATGATGATGATGATAGATAGATAGATAGATAAAATATTTTATTAGTGTTTAGAGTTAATACAGTTTACTCTGGGTAAATACATTTTGGGGCACCCCAGAAATGGTACTGCCCTCCTCCATCTTACTGGTCCCATGAATCCATTTCTTTGACAACTTTCTTCTAAATAATTAAGTACTGGCAGTAATCTCATTACTTGTGGGCACACCTTGCTGTCTCTTAACTATTTCCTTACTAAAACTTCTTTAGAAATTAAAAATGTTTGCTAAAGCAAAATACTCCCTTTCACAGAAAATTTCTTTTTTTTTTTAGTTATTAAAATGTGATATACCAAGTTCTTTATGTTTTCCTTTATTTCAGTAGTTTTATGAGGTACAAATTGTTTTTTTGGTTAGCTGGTTGTGGTTGCATTGTTTAATGATAAAGAAGTCCAGATTTTAAATGTGCCCACCACTCCCACCTATCGAGTACATACTGTATCCGAGAGGTGATTTTTCATCCCTCTGCTCAGGAAACTTTTTTTAAGGAACTTATTTAGGGAGACTTTCACATCTTTATTCCTTAGGCTGTAGATTAAAGGGTTTAGCATGGGCACAATAATGGAGTAAAACACAGAAGACACTTTTCCTTGATCCATGGAGCTGACAGATGATGGCTGCAGGTACATGAAGGCTGCAGAACCAAAGAAGAAAGCAACCGCCAACATATGGGAGCTGCAAGTGCTGAAGGCTTTGGACCTGCCCTCAGTTGAACGAATGCGGAGGATGCTGGTAATAATGAAGATATAAGAGCTAAGGATGGTCAGGCTGGGGACAAGGATATTAAATGCACTGAAGCACAGAACTACTACCTCATTGATATAAATACTGGAGCAAGAGAGTTCCAGTAATGGAAAAAGATCACAGAAATAATGGTTTATTATATCAGCTTTACAGAAAAGCACTCTCAGCATACAGACTGTATGAGCTGTGGCACCAATCAATCCCATTATATACACCCCTATTACCATCCAGAAGCAGACCTGATAAGACATGGTGACATTATAAAGCAGTGGGTTACAGATGGCAACATAGCGATCGTATGCCATTGCAGCCAACATGTGACATTCTGATATAATAAAAACAAGAAAGAAGTAGAGTTGAGTCATGCATGCTGGGTAGGAGATTGCATTTCTCTCTGACACAAAATTTACCAACATTTTGGGGGTAACAACAGAGGAATGGCAGAGATCAATGACAGACAAACTGCTGAGGAAATAGTACATGGGGTTGTGCAAGTGAGAACTGAGTCCAATTAGTGTGATCATACCAAGGTTCCCCACCACTGTGACCACATAGATTCCTAGGAAGAGGAGGAAGAGTGGCAGCTGGAGCTCTGGCTTCTCTGTTAGCCCAGCCAGGATGAACTCAGTGATTGAGGAATGATTTTCTTCTGCCATTTTCCTCTGGGAATTGTATGTAGAAAGAGAAGAAAATTTGAGTGTGAAACAGAATTCAGGTCTTTTCAATCATGTTCTCTGCCTGTTTTTCCTCTATATTGACAGTCAAACATCTGGGGAACCCAGCAATATGGACATAGAAATAAATATTAAATAGAACTATTTCTATTTGTGTTCTATATTAGAAGAGTGAGTATTAGTGTACTGCCTAGTCTCTGAACACCTGAAGAACAGTTCTGATAATTTTGACTGAATGCTTTTAAAACTTCCCACACCTTATTTGTAATACTCTTAACTATTCTACAGAACAAATGTTAGTATACCTAGTTTACATATTAAATAACTGAGGCTTGCAGTGGTTAACTATTAGCCCATACTTAGGAATGTAATAAGTAAATAATCAAGAATATGATGTCATGCCTATCTCACCTTCCATGTCTTATTTTAGCTACTCGTGGCTTCCCTCCTATCTTTATTTCTTTGTCATATCAGATAACCCACAGCAATTAATATGAAAGAAAAAATTTACATAAATTACCAGCAATAGTGTATCAACTACTGATCCAGGATAGACATCCTTTTAGTGAGTGAGTACCTGGACTACCAATACTGCTTCAAAAATACAGAAATAGTGGCTCTAGAAAGTAATTGAACAGTTAACAAGATTATCACTCACCTTAAACTCTATATCTAGGAAGGTTGTGAGTTTTCTAGTGAAGATATTCAAAAGTAAAAAAAAATAAATCCCAAATTTCTTCATTTCTAAAACAATGATGGAGTACCCACCATGTTCTAAATATGCTAGTTTTACCTTACGTGGCCCATCACCCTTGGGGCCTATGTTTTTGGAGGATGAGGACGACAGAATGGCAGTCTTGCATAATGCTTACACTGTATCACCAGTGTACATGTTGTTTTGGTATATTATGCACTCACCTTCAAATCAGAGCTTTTAACAGCACTCCCTCAGAGGTACAAGAGATCAAAGCAGAAAAAATATGTGTATCCCTCTAGTTCCAAGATATAACATTAGAAGAAAGCTGGTGAGTTTCAAGAACAGGGCACTGTGATAATAAATATTTTATGTTCAAAAGAAAGAGATCCAAAAGGTACCATCAGAGATTATTTGTGTATCAAAAACAAAGGTAAGAATATTTAGATAAGAATGAAAGGGAGGAAGATATTGCTATTTTTCTGTGGCTTCCCATGTGCTTAGAACTATCCAGGCACTTTAATACATGTTAAGTGATTTATTTTCCCCAACAATTCTATGTACAAGAATATTATTCTCATTTTATAGATGAGAAAACTACAATTCAAAGACTTAAATTATTTGTTTCTGATAACTATATGGCTTTTCAATATAGATGTGTATGATGATTTTTCTAATAGACAAATGAGACATTTGACATAGCCTTGAGAATTAAAAGAAACAAATAATGAGCTAAAACTGATATCTTCTGGAAGTGCCATCTTTCTAAGACCAAAGTAGGTACACACACATGCTTAATTCAAAGACCATAAGAACTAGAGAAAAATTATAATAGTGATATTTTGGCATTTACTGAATTATTTTAATTAACCAGAGTCTAGATAAGATTCTACAGAAATTTTTACTTGTTACTTATCTATTCATATATTTTTCAGTGTGTAGTATATGAATTAAGGGACACAACTGGGTTCCAGCAAGAAGTAAATAAAGCAAAAAGTCTTTTCTTCACCAAATTGCCAATTGCATCTAAACTTCTATTCAAAGCTTGGTGTTATTCTGTCAATAAAATACCTGCTGTGGTATCTATGCTTATATTGTGCAAATCGTGGCTGAAAACAGGTAAATATAAAGTCAGAATCAAATCTTCTGTGTAGTGCTTTGCCTCCCAATTCCAAGATGTTTTCAGTGTTGTACTAAGGATGATTACTACAGTAAAATAATCTCAATCTTTATTACTGGCAATTTTTACATACTTACTACTTTTTGATTATTACTTAAATTAGAATGATGTGACTTGACTGTGGTTCTATCAAACCAGAAGAAATGAAACAAAAATAAATTTAAAAATCACTTGGATTCTTATAAACATTTAATAGAAAAAAAGGCTAATTTTAAAAAGACCAAATCTAAAAAGGCTGAGAAAAAGACCAAATTAGCAAAAGCTATGCATGAGTATGTTATTCACAGAAGAATTATATACAGCAATAAGCAAATGAAAGAATGTATACTTTCACAAGTAATCAGGAAAATGAAAATTAAAACAAGAGTAAGATATCAGATTGGGTTAAGGATATCCAGCTTGATGAGACTTTGACTAAAGGGGTACTTGGGATGGTAACGTAAATTGGTACAGTCTTTTTGAAGGGCATTTTAAACAATATCTGTGGACATTTTAAAATACATTTATTAGCCGGGTTCAGTGGCTCAGTCTGCAATCCCACGCTTTGGGAGGCTGAGGTGAGTGGATTACCTGAGCCCGCGGGTTTGAGACCCGCCTGGGCAACTTGGCGAGACCTTACCTCTACAATAAATCAAAAAAATTAGCCGAGTGTGGTAGCGCGCACTTGTAGTTCCACCTACTTGGAAGGCTGAGGCGGAAGGATTGCCGGAGCACAGCAGGTTGAGGCTGCAGTGGCCGGGAGCGGCCACTGCACTCCAGTCTGGGTAACAGAGTTAGACTCCAGCTCAAAAAAATAAATAAATAAAATAAAATAAAATAAAATACATTTATCTTAACCCAGCATTTCCAATTATACATATATATATTCTAGAAAAGTATTCTTTGTGTAAACAATCTAAATAAGCCTCAATAGAGCACTGGTTATATAAAAATACTATGGACTATAATGAAACTATTAAAAACAATGAGTTAAATCTACATATAAAGAACTGCAAAGATATTCAAAATATTTCAGGAAGTTGGGGAAGAAAAGCAAATCTCTTGTGTGATTGATGTGGTGACATTTAAAAAATTATCTTGATGATGATCATATTACATTACATTTTAAAATAACTATATAGTGTTTCATTGGATGGACATACCATAACTTACTTAATCTTTTATTGATGAATTTGTGAACTGTTTTCAAACTTGCTATTATGAGCAACACTGTAATAAATATTTGTGTGTATATATATTTATATATGTATACATATATACATGTATACATGAGTTAATAGACATGCAGTCATACTTATAGAATGAATTGTTCTGTAGCTGATTGGAAAACAAATAATTTTCTTTCTTATTTCAGGATAAATTCTGTAATAGAAAAGCTATAATAATTGTATTTTGAAAAATTTTTTTTTAAATGGGAATAGGAAATTGTTTTCTGCCACAGTCATGTGGGCACTTTTTGTCTATAGCAGTAGAATTCACTTATGATGATGAAAAAGTCCTTCTAGAGTGAGGCACTGCTGATCTTTCAATAGACACTGCAAAATTGTGATTTTTGAAAAGTTATTTATCTATAGGTTAGCAATGGCACCGGGGAAAATGATCTACTTAAGTATTATTTTACTTAACTTTTAAATAATTATTATTTGGAATCAGTAAAAGTCTTGTTTACTGGTTAGATGTGCTTCTAAAATATTAATATTTAAGTGATGTTAATATCCCCATTCAAATTGCTTATAAATTGGTAAGTGCTGAGTTTATAGTTTTGATGGAGTAGTATCATTGCTGACTTTCCCTTTGATATAATAAAGGTACTCTATAATAAATATGTTGCTATTTATACTTAAGTTATCCTTAGATGTGTCATACCTTAGAAGAAATGATAAGTTTAATGTTAAATAAGTGAAGCTTTAAATAACTGTTTTGTAGTTTTCAAATCTCAAAACAACTGCAGATTAAGAAATTTTTAGCTACCATATGTTCAAATATATGCTTTAAATAGTAGTAATGAAGTTTAGTGAATGGACACTGAAAATGAATTAAGCACATTTCATTTCAAATGATATGATTGAGATAGAGCAAATACAATATAACATGCAAATATTCAAGGAAACACTAATGATTAAGTTTTTTTTTTAATCATTTTGGATCTTGAGGTAAACTTGAATTTTGCCTGGTATCTAAGGATAGAGAGTATAAGAACCATTTAGAGTTACTATTTTACACAAAAAAGTTTTAACACTTTAAATGACTTGAAAAACATTTTTTGCAATGTAATAAACTGTCAACATTTTAAATATTTCCAAATACCATTTGCTTACAAAAATATTTTGTAAATGTTTTAATGACTCAGAAGCACAAAGTTCGAAACTCAAGGATAAAATAACCTTAAAATTAAGAAAAATATCTGCCTTAGAAATATGACTAGAGCACAGCTTGTATTTCAGACAATTAATAGTGTATACAATATGCACAGTAGTTACAGTAAATTTCTAGTATATCATAAATTAATTTATTCCAAATTCCAAATGATTCTAAACTACTTTTAGTAGAACAATGTAACTCACGTATCTCCAGTGCAGGTGATAACCTGGGCATCATTTTTTTAAAATTACTTTTCTTTTAATTTTTATTTTAAAGATGTGTACAATTCAGGGTTAGGTGTTTTGTTTTGTCTTTTTTTTTTTTTGTAATTTGAATTTAAAGTCTTTCTTAGAATGTCAGTTCCTGGTTCATCCATAAAGACTCTTGAATGTATGAATTCGCCCTAAACTCTTTTCATCAAGATCCCTATTTAGGGGGAAAAAGCTCTTCCCTGAGGGCAGGGGGTTGACAACTCCAAAATTTCATTCTATTAAAAAACTTAAAATACTGCAAACTAATTTACTTTTTAACAAGTTCCTCAAATTTAAATAACTCTAAAGACCAGCTTGGGTGGCTCAGCCTGTAATACCAGCACTTTGGGAGGCCGAGGTGAGTGGATTTCCTGAGTTCGCAGATTCAAGACCCACCCAGGCAACTTGGCGAGACCTCGTCTCTACAATGAGACCTCGTCTCTACAATAAATAAAAAATGAGCCAGGTGTGGTGACGTGCGCCCATAGCTCCAGCTACTTGGAAGGCTGAGGTGGAAGGATCACCGGAGCCCAGCAGGTCAAGGCTGCAATGGGTGGGAGTGTGCCATGGCACTCCAGTCTGGGAGACAGAGTGAGACTCCAACTCAAAAAAAATAAAAACTAAAAAATAAAGGCGAGCTTAACGTAAGAAAATAGGATACTATGTAATAAGAAGTGTGCATGCCCTGCTGAAAACATCCTATTTTAATTTTTAAGTAAAATAGCAACAGCATTCACAAAAAACCCACAGCCAGCATCACACGTAATGGAGAAAGATTGAATGCTTTTTCCCTAAGTTAATGAACAAGACAAGATGTTCACTTCATGTACTTTTATTCAACATTATACTGGAGGTTCTAATTGGGGCAAGCACGTAATAATAAAATAAAATTAAAAGACATTCAGATCAAAAAGGAAGAAGTAGAACTATATTATACTTGCAAATGACATGATCATGTCATGTCATTTGCAAGTCCTTAGAAAATCCTAAGGACTCTACTGAAGAAAAAAAAAAAAAAAACTAGAGCCAATTGAAAAGTTCAGAAAGATTGTAGAATACAAGATCAACATAAAAGTTCAACTGTATTTGTATACACTTACAACAAACTTAAAAAAATCTATTTGAATAGCATCAAAAAGAAGAAAATGCTTAGGAATACATTAAATAAAAGGAATAAAAGACAATACATTTAAAAACTACACAACCTTGTTGAAATAAATTAGAAAAGACCTACATAAATGGAAAAACATCCCATGTTTCTATATCAGAAAACTATATTGTGAAAATGACAATACATTTCAAATCAATCTACAGAGTCAATGAAATCTCTATAAAAATCCCATGTCTGACAAACTGATCATAAAATTTCTATGAAAATGCAAGTAACACAGAATAACCAAAACAAGCGTGATAGAGAAGATTAAAATTGGAGGTCACACATTTTCCCACTTAAAAACGTACTACACAGTTACTGAAGTCAAGACAGTTTGATACTGTCATAAATTGCAGACATACAGATCAATGGAATAGAATTGACAATTCAGAAATAAACCCATACATCTATAGTGAATTGATTCTTAACAAGTGTTTTATGATTATTTAATGGGAAATAATTATTTTTTCAACAAAAAGTGGTAAACAATCGAATAACTATATTTATTTATTTATTTATTTATTTAATTAATTTATTTATTTTTGAGTTGGCGTCTCACTCTGTCACCCAGACTGGAGTGCAGTGGCTGCTCCCAGCCACCGCAGCCTCCACCTGCTGGGCTCTGGAGATCCTTCCACCTCAGCCTTCCAAGTAGCTGGAACTACAGGCGCACGCTACCATGCCCAGCTAATTTTTGATTTATTGTTGAGATGAGGTCTTGCCAAGTTACCCAGGCAGGTCTCGAACCCGCGGGCTCAGGCAATCCACTCACCTCAGCCTCCCAAAGCGTGGGATTACAGGCTGAGTCACCGAGCCCGGCTAGCTATATTTAAAATAATTAATTTGAACCTCTTCCTCACACCATTTCCCCCCAAAAAAACCTTCAAATGAATCACAGAACTAAATGTAAGAGACAAAACTATTAAAATCCCAGAATAAAGTACAAGAGTGAATCTTTGTGACCTTGGATTTGGTGATGGTTTTTTAAATAAGGTGCCCAAACCAGAGGCAATTATAGAAAAACAAGTAATTGGACTAGTTTTCCTATAATGTAATTCAAAATTTAAACATTTTGCATTAGCGTGTACCAATCTAGAAAGTGAAAAGAAAAAAATAAAGAATGGAGAAAATATCTTCAAGTCATATATCTGATGGAGAGCCTGTATTCAGAATGCATAAAGAACTCTTACAACTTGACAATTTAAAAGACAAATAGCACAATTAAAAATGCTAATGGGATTTGAATAAACATTTCTCTAAATGAGATGTACAAACGACTAGCAAGCACCTGAAAAGATATTCATCATCATTTGTTATAAAGAAAATGCAATTCAAAATCACAGTGAGATAACATTTCATGCTCACTGGAAAGGCTACGATCACAACCAGATAATAACCAGTGTTGGCTATGATATGGAAAAATTGGAACCTTCATACATTGCTGGTGGGACTGTAAAATAATACAGAATGTTAGGGAAGCACTTTGGCAATTTCTCAAAATGTGAAATAAAGAGTTCATATATGGTCCACCTATTTCACTGCTGGATAGATGCCCACAAAAATTGAAAATTTAGTTCACACAAAAAACTTCTACATAACTGTTCAGAACAGCATTACTTGTAATAGTCAAAGAGTGGAAACCATCCAAATATTCAAGAGATGAAGTGACAAACAAGATGTGGTTTGTCCATATACTAGAATATTATTTTGTACAAAAGGAATGAAATACTGAAATCTATCACAATATGAGCGAACTTGAAATATGTTCAATGAAAGAAGTCAGGCACAAAAGGCCATACATTTTGTAATTCCATTTATATGAAGTCTAAAAAACAGATTTATAGAGCCAAAAATTAGCTTGGTGTCTGTTAAAGGTTGTAAGAAGGGAGGTCATGGATGGGATTGCTAATGGATATGGGGCTTTTTTGGAGGTAGTGATGAAAATATTCTACAGTTAGTACATGGTGATGGCTGTATAACTGTAAATATACTTAAAACATTGAATTATACACTTGAAAAGGGTGAATTTTATAGTAGATTCATTACATTTCAATAAATGTGTTAATACAAGTAAAACAACAACAAAAGAATAACCATACTATGCTGACCATACAAAACATTTCACCAAAAACTACGAATTTGCCACAATTCCTCTAGATTGTGCCTGGTGAAGGCCTCTCTATTTATGCCAAATATGCTCTTTCAGTTTTTCTTCCAACAGTGTATTTCTCTTTCCTCCTCTACACAAAAATTATGCTATATTGACTCAAAACTTACAACTACCTTTTATTATCATAGTCTTTTTCTCTTGATATAATACATACACCAAAAATATAGGCCTTTCTAACTTTTAATTACCACTAAGTTACAGAAATAAGGCAGACACATATTCAATTTAAAATGTTTCTTTTGCCTTTTTGTCAGAGAAAATCAATAAGTACAAAAACTTAAATTAAGTTAAAGAGGACTGAATTCATGGTATAGCTGAGGAGACTGTCAGATAATGCCTAGCATATTTAAGTGAGTTACCCAGAAATATGTTGCCTAACATCTGCTTTCTTCTGACTCTCCAGTTTGCCATCTCCTGCAGAGGCCAAACATCCCCAACCCTAGGTCAATTCTGTACTTCACTAGGAAAGTTTATGGGTGTCTAGAGAACAAAATTGTCATGATCCAGCCCAAAAAGTACTGATTTTATAAACCCAGAAATTCAAATTTCCCAGTTATCTTTTATAAAATCCCAGTTACATTCTTGAATTTATTCCCTGATTTTATGTTTAGTAAAGGAACTTATCTTTCATAATTCTGAGTCTATACATTAGCCAGTTGACTGTGTGTGTGTGTGTGTGTGTATCCCTTACTTATCACAAGACTATTCTACTATTAGCCCCCATCACAGAAGGTTCATTATCACTCGTCCAATCTTTGTGACTGTGAGAGCAGGTATGGGGCTCAGATTCATCAGATGTGAGCAGCTCCTTCTGAAGTCTGTTTCTGGTGCATGCTCTTGATGCCTACTGCTTCCTGTTCGGCCAGTGAACACCACCTGTGTGTTTGAATGTTTGTGACCATCACTTGTGGAGAATTACCAAATAATCTAGCTTGCAACAATGGTCTAGTTAACTTGCGACTATCTTTGACCCATCTTACAGATAAATGAATCAAAATGAAGGGAATTACTAAAACCACCTAAGAAAATGATTTTTGTTTTTAATAGTTTTACTATTAAATGTGTACAATTTGATGAGTTCAGACATACATAAACACTCATGATACCATGACCATAATCAAGGTAATCAACATATCTATTACCACTTAAAGTTTCTTGTGTCCTTTGAGATTTTAGTTTGCTTCTTTTGTGAAAAGCATACTTATACTTAACACGATATCTACCCTCTTAACAAATTTTGAAGTTCATATTGTTATCTATAAACACTATGTTGCATAGTAGATCTTCATAATTTATTCATCTACCATAATATAAACAAGTATCTGTTTCATCCACTTCCCAGCCCCAACAACCATTATTGTATTATCTGTTGAAACTATTGTATTAGGTTATCTGCTTCTATACCTCATATAAGTTTAATCATGCTGCTTCTATAACTCATATAAGTTGAATCATGCTGCATTTGTTCTTCTGTGACTAGTTTAATTCACTTAGCATAGCATCTTCCAGGTTCAATCATGTTGTTGTAAATGGCAGAATTTCCTTCAGGAGGAAAATAACTTGGTTTGTTTTTTTGGTTCTTAAAATAAAGCAGTGATGACTGAAGGCCAGAATAACATTGCTAAAGTATACTCAGAATTTCTGTTTCATCAGTGTGTTACTAGATAAATAAAGAATGGTGTAGTTCTAAATTATCTTGATTTTAGTAAAGTGTTTGCTTGATTTTAGTTTCTTGTAATAGCCAATAGACATGATATAGTTGTATGCAGTAGATGAAAATGCAGAATAATATTTCATAGTTATGTGAACTCAGGGAAGACCTAAAGAGTAATCATAAAATGAGAAATCTTGAGTTATTGCATAGAATTTTATATTTATGTTAGACTTGAAAAATAACTCTATCAATAACTTTTATAGTGCCATTAAAAATTATAAAATTTAGAGATTACATTAACATAGAAAATAATAATGAATACTTTATGATGAATGATTTAAGAAGATATGGACTGATATTAACAGAACAATTTAACAGTGATAAGCAAAACATTTGCTATGGTCTTTTAGGATAGAAAGATGAATAATACAGAACTTCTGCTCTTAAGAATTTTTATGATCCAAAAGAGGTCAGGGAGGTAGACACAACAATGTAATAAATATCATGATTGTACAGATCCTAAAGGAACTTAGTGAATATGATGCTAGCTCAGAATGGGAGTCATTGAGGCTTTTACGAGAAGCCTCAATCTGGAAGAGTAAGTAAGAATAAGCCAGGCCTGTACAATGTTTAATATTGAGAAGCAGTGACCTAACAGCCTTCATACTCAAAAGATCTAGGTCCAGGAAAAAAAACATAAATACCAGCAAATTCCAAAAGACTTATTAAAAGAAGCATAGTATCCAAAACAAGAAAAGTGATGGCCACATAAGATAAATTATATCTGGTGAACTGTTAATTCTGGAAGCTATATTTTATGATGATAATTTATAAATTATGATTATTCAGTAAAATTGAAGACAGATCAAAATAGTTTATAACTAGTACCTACATGATTAGTAACACAAATAAGGATTGGATTTATTGTATGTTACCTCAGAAGGGAGGAGTTCAACCTATGAGATGCTTTTTATCTCAACATCAAAATCTCTCTAACCTAATACTTGAAGGTAGTATAGGTTAAATTGTGGAAAAAATCATCTTCTGTGTTCAGATGTGTTGCAGCAAAAAGATGAGTAATAATTTCAGATACCTTTAGCACATTTCTATAGGATTGTGAGGAGAGTAAACTTCGTGAAGGTTCTTCAACATTCAACAATTTAAAAGTTCTAGGACAGATGGAATTCACATACTCACCCTTTCTCTGCCTTTAAACCTTGATACAGGTTATATATAAGTTTTAGACCATGTGCCCTCTACAGGAAATAGCTCTTGATAATGCTGATAGTGGCAGTTCAAAATAGAGACTGCTAGGCTCCCTTTAAGTCAGCAAGCAATATTTCAGAGTGCAGATCTCAATTTCTATGTAGTTCACATAGATATTGTAAATCAAAAGCCATGATTCCCTCTTGTAACTTCTTCCTAATGCTACCAAGGTACTTGGCAAAGTGAGATATTTTTATCTAGGGTTTTGATATAGGGTGTAATCAAAAACATAGATGGAAACTCCCTCAAGATTTTCTTTCACCAGGGATGGAATAATGGGATATAAGAGCAATTAAAATTTGCTTTTTAAATCCTTTGTATGACACTCTTATTAGCTCCCTTGTGTATAATAGTCTTTCTTGTGTTGAAAGTCATTAGGTTAAGGGTTAGAAATCAAAGACTAGTAATTAGCTCTAGGAGGTCTTCATGACAAGAGCTTCCTATCTCAATATAATTTTTGAAATATTTGAGGCCTTTTTTCATTTATTTAAGATTTGTGGGAAGAGTTAATTACATATATTTATTAGTGAAAGTTTTTCTTTATAGTTTTCAAGGTTTTTGTGCATAAATCCTTTGTTTATAATGGTAATGCCAAAGCTTTACTGAACACTAGCTATGTATCAAGCAAATTTGTACCACGTTATAGTTACTAGCTCATTTAACTTTCATAACAGCTCAATGTGGAAGACAATATTAGGTTGAATTAGGTAGCAGTTTTATATGATTCAACTAATTATGCCCATTTGTAAAGAAAGTAGCACAAAAAGGTTGAGCATGTCCAAGCTTACACAGATAATAAGTTACAGTTTCATTTTTTCATAAAATTTCTATGTTTGAAATATCGAATATGTTTTAAAGCATCCAGTCATGTTTTTCCATTCAACAGATCATTGATATACAGTGTTATGTGAAGAATATAAACTCAGATATGCAAACTGTATTTTTTTAATTTGCCTTCAATTGAACTTAATACATATATAGTAAACAGTTATATAGAACTTACTTTATGACAAATAATGTCTTAGCACTCTTCTGCTTTGTCCTTATATATCTACCTATACTGTAATTATCCTTATTTTATGGATAAGGAAAATAAAACACAGAAAGATCTATAAATAATTACACAAAGACAACATAAACCAAGATCACGCATGACAAACTGGGACATTTACCCATATGGTAGCCATTAACCTTGTGACATTCAGAATGTAACTAAATCAATTTAAAAATTCACTTTCTCTATTATATTAGCATATTTCAATTCCCTAATAGCCACTGGCTGTTTTTGGCTATTGAATTCAAGAGTTCAGCATACATAGAACATTATCATCATGGCCAAAATTTTTATTGGACAATACTGGTTCAGTGGAAGACGGAAAAATTGGTTTAAAAAATCTTTCAAATATAAAATCATAAAAATGATAATTTCTAAGGAGAATAGGTTCATTGTGTGATGAAAACCCTGTCATTTGTTGTCTTAAGTATCTAAGCATTTGCATAAAGGAGATCACGCGAGTGAGTCTGGAACTCAGAAGGTAAACTCCAAGGTTATGTTATATCCACCTTGACAGTGAAGTGGAAAAAATGTGGGGAAGTTCTGAGACAATACACCAGTAAGACAAAATTTCTTCTCCCATCAAATATTTTTCATTTATCAGTTTATGTAATATTTCTCAAGCTCTCAACATTTTGGCTACTTTTGAGAAATCCAACATGTTAATTTCCCCTTAAAAAGTGGTTGCCAGCCGGGCTTGGTGGCTCAGCCTGTAATTCCACGCCTTAGGGAGGCTGAGGTGAGTGGATTGCCTTCGCCCGCGGGTTCGAGACCCGCCTGGGCAGTGAAACCTCACCTCTACAATAACATCAAAATGTCAGCCGGGCGTGGTAGCGCGTGCCTGTAATTCCGGCTACTCAGAAGGCTAAGGCGGAAGGATCACCGGAGCCCAGCAGGTCGAGGCTGCGGTGGCCGGGAGCGGCCACTGCACTCCAGTCTGAATGACCGAGCGAGACTCCAACTCAAAAAAATAAAAAAAAGTGGTTGCCAAGAAACTGTCACAATTTAATATATGTAATCTAACTAGTGCTTCACATTTTGCATATATTATGCTGCCTTCAGCCTTCTCAGTCCTGAAATGACTTCAGTTATATTGATCAATTATCAGATTCTGTCCAGAAATTCTAAATTGTCTTTTGAGAGAAACTTTAGTACTGGTTAAGAACATGTGCTTTGCAAAACCTCAATTTCTCAACCAAATCATCTTTGACAAAGCCTCCACTACCTACCACTGGGGAGAGGAGAACCTATTCAGTAAATGGTGCTGGGAAAACTGGCTGATCACCTGCAGAAGACTCAAACAAGACCTCTATCTATCCCCATACATAAAAATTAATTCTAAATGGATCAGAGACCTAAATGTAAAACCTCAAACCATAAGAACCTTAGAAAATGCAGGACACACCCTTATGGAAATTGGAACTGACACCCAATTCCTGAGCAATACCAGAAATGCACGGGCCATAAGAGATAAGATAGACAAGTGGGACCTCATTAAACTGACAAGCTCTGCAAAGCCAAAGAAACCATCAAGAGAGTAGGGAGACAGCCCAAAGACTGGGAAAAAGTATTTGCCAACTCCAGGTCTGACAATGGTCTAACATCTTGGATCTACAAAGAACTCAAATGGGCTGAAAAGAAAAAAGCAAACAACCCCATTATAAAGTGGGCAAAAGATATGAACAGACATTTCTCAAAGAAAGACATCTGAGTGACCAACAGACACATGAAGGAATGTTCAACCTTACTAATCATCAAGGAGAGGAGATGAATAAAACCACACTGAGATACCACCTAACTCCAATCAGAATGGCAATTATCAATAACTCAAAAAATAACAGATGCTGGAGAGGATGTGGTGAAAGGAAACACTTCTACACTGTTGGTGGGAGTGTAAACTAGTGCAACCTCTGTGGAAAGCACTGTGGCAATTCCTAAAAGCTCTAAATATTGACCTCCCATATGACCCTGCAAACCCTCTACTGGGAATATACCCTGAAGAACTCAAATCACTCTATAAAAAAGATACCTGCACACGAATGTTTATCACAGTATTGTTCACAATAGCAAGAACCTGGAACCAACCATGCTGCCCATCAAAAGAGGACTGGATTTTAAAAATGCAGTACATATACATAATGGAATACTATGCAGCCATAAAAAACGACAAAATCATGAATTTCGCAGCAACATGGATGGAACTAGAGTCTATAATACTGAGTGATCTCTCACAGAAACAAAGATCTGAGTATCACATGTTCTCACTCATATAGTGGACCTTGAATATCTATCACAATACTATAAGAAAAGGACTGACAGTGGTGGGAAACTATGGGGGAGTAGGGAGGGGAAGGGAGGTGGGACTAACAGTAGTCAATATCTGTCTGGGGACAAGGAGACACCCCTTATTAACAAGGGTGCCTGAATGATGCACATTTGTATACCTAACCCTTAACTGTACTCCACAATTTCATAATGAAAAATATGTTTTAAAAAAAAAGAACATGCTTTGGAGTCACATGAATTAGGGCTCAAATCCTTGCTCTACTCCTTGCTGCCTACATGACACAGGGAAAGTGGTTGAATCTATGTAAAAACTGATTTCCTGATGTTCAAAATAATGCTAGTGACTGTATTTATATCGTGGATTTATGGCAAGAATTGAATACCACAATGTCTATACCTGGATTATGATATGTATTCAGAAAATATTTATTATTATTATTATTTATTATTACTTATTGTGGAGACGAGCTCTCACCAAGTTGCCCAGGCTGGTCTTGAACCTACGGGCTCAGGCAATCCATTTGCCTCAGCCTCCCAAAGTGCTGTGATTACAGACTGAGCCACCTAGCCAAGAAAATTATTATTATCATTATTATGTTTAAGTATTTTGGGTAATATGGACTCAAAGAAATTTCTAGGAAAATTAATGTAGGTATACCTTTAATTTAGTCTCTAACTACACTAAATGTTCTAAAATTAACCTGTTTCTTTTTCTTTCAAGAGTTCTGTAATGTTCATATCACTAGTCATGCTTAATCTGCTCTTATTTAAACTTTATAGAGCTGCTATATCAGTATATAACAGTGTTCTTATTACTTATGTCTTAGAGATGCCTCCTTTATTTACTATGCTAAACCAGGCAGCACAAGGTATCAAGACTTACATGCTGACTTATGGTTTCAGCTATAATATGCAAAAAAAAAAAAAAACCCAAAACAAGCAAACAAAAAACCCTGAAAGTTGTTACTCTTATCTCTATAAGAAGAAAGTTAAACAAACTAATGACTTTTCTGAATCCATCATAGGACAGAAGTTGTAGGGAAAACTAGCATCCTGAAATCTAGAAAAGAGGTGCATCCAGGGAGATATTCCCTGTGATCTGCTTACCTTAAGCAGAAGTCACTGAATTCCGTAAGCCAATAGTAACATTCGGGTAATTATTCTGATGAAGTGCTGGAGGCTGAATGCCAAATAGCATGAGAGTGAGAAACTCCTAGGGTGCTCAGTCAAAAGGGTACCTCACATGTACATAGGCTTTCCCTGCAGGAATCTGTCAGGTTTTCATAAGAATCTGAGAAGGATCCTTTTAGCCATGGGAGAGGATTGTAAAGAGTAGCCATCTTGGAGCACATCCAGATCAGTTTCCCTGTCAAAGACCTAATCTTCAGGGGGAGGAAATTTGACACATGGCAGTTCTCAGAACTTTTCCCAATGAGGGGAAGGAATTATGTTCCATCTCTAGTCTTTCTTTCTTATTTATTGAGAAAAAAAGTCATAATAAGACAGGTCTTCAAATAGTAAAGTGGAGATGATACAGGTAAAAGAAACAGTAGGGAACAAAGGGAGAGAAGACTATAACCACTTATGAAAGTACAGAAACACTTCTGAAGTCCACACTCCTGAGAAATAGCCTATTAAAAGATTAAGACTTAATCAGGTCATAGAAATCTTCCTCTCCCCAAACCCTACCACTTCACCAATAGCATTCAAACAAAAGTAGATTACAGCTGAAAGAACTTCAAGATACATATTATCTCTGAGGAGCAGTACAAAGAGAAGAAAAAATCCAAAATCCAAGCAAGTAGACAAAATACAAGGACCACAGAGAAATTTATTTTTTTTTTATTTTTATTTTTATTTTTTTAATAATTAATCAGTATTTTTATTATAGTTTTGTGGGGTACAGTTAAGGGTTAGGTGTACAATTACGTTTCATTCAGACACCCTGTTGATAAGAGGTGTTTTCCCAGCCCCAGACAGATATTTGCTACTGTTAATCCCCTCCCCCTCCCCCCCATAGTTTCCCCTT
>NW_007252239.1:10822-11650 GCF_000164805.1 Carlito syrichta | reverse complement strand
CACAGAGGGTTTTTATCTCCAAATTTTGCACATTCAGACTCAGATGTCTCCCAGACAACCAGGTGCATGGGGGCATCCCCTACCTACCAGATATTTCTTCAAGCATGGTAAAGAACAAACCCAACTTGTCTTTCCAGTTCCTATGCTAGACTAATGTCCCTTAGAAGCATTATTACAGTTTCTATAAATATATCATTCTATCAATTGTTATCTATATTTTATTTTATTCTACTTAGTTTACTTATGAATGACTTTCCTATTGATAAACAGTTTATCTATTCCTTTGCTTTATCCTAACATAGTCAATGGAACTTAAAATAACTAAAACCAGTTTTACATAATGTGGCTCTATCAAAAGGTCATGCTGGGCTATCAGTTCCTGGGCTCTTTGATGTGGTCCTGGCTTGTACCAGACAAAAGCCAAAACTGCAGACAGAGAGAAATGGGAACAGCGAATTTCTAAGTTAGCTTGTGTTCGTCCTTGTCTGGAGTTTTCATGCTTGAGCTATCATGAGGCTTTATTGCCAAGAAAAGGGAGAGGTAATGAGGTCAACAGCTCCCAAACACACTCTAGTGGTCTCGAGGTCAACGGCCCTCCCTGATCCCTAATGTTCAGTGGGCCTCCATGGCTGGCTCCCAACATTGTGTGTGTGTGTGTGTGTGTGTGTGTGTATGTGTGTGTGTTTGTATGTGTGTGTGTGTGTGTGTGTAATAATATATATTTTTTACTGTGCTGGAGCACAATTTAAAAAGCCAGAAATGGGAGAGAGGAGCAGAAAAGGCATAAGTGGTACCTTAGGAAGGAAATGAGGTCAAAGTGATAACGGG
>NW_007252239.1:0-10694 GCF_000164805.1 Carlito syrichta | reverse complement strand
GTTAATTATTTATTAAAGATTTGTCTTCCTAAAAATCTTCAGATTAAATATATTATTAAAAAGTAAGTTACAGCCTAGCTTGTGCTGGTGCTAGAGGAAGAGAACATTAAAATGACCATTCTCATAGAATTATCATGACTTATTAAAATAATTTTTAAAATAATTATAGTAGAATAAAATTTGAGAAAAAATATTCTGATTTCTAGATTATTTTGATTATAAACATAATATGAAAATCTCCACTTTACATTTTAGAAGTCACACGTTAAGCACTGGTGTTGGAAACATCATCTTTCTAGATTGAGGTAAGAATGGCTTTTTATGGAAGACATTTTCATGGACCTGTTGGGTATTTGACATAATACCAAATACTCAAAATTGCTCACTTTAGACAATAAAACTCCTATTTTAAGGCTTATTAAACCTACACACATTTATAAGTTGACCACAATTAAATGTTGTCTTATTCTGGAAAGTTTGCCTTTTACTATTTTTAATTGGCATTGTATAGACTCTCCAAAATTCAGTTATTTTTCTATAAAAAAGAAGCCCACTTTAGAGATGACCTTGTGTTAACATATAACTGATTCAGCCCTGGGAGCAAAGAAGAAAGGAAGTCAAAGCAGTTTTGATGGCTTTGCATTTGAAATGCTATAATAAATTCAAGACTGAGGACTGATAGTGGCAATCAGAAGTAATGTGGACTCCTTTAAGCAGAGTTATATTTCACCAACACAATCCAACAGGCTGAGTAATGTAGAAAATTCATAATAACTAATTGCTGCTGTATCAGTTTTAATATCCACACTCATTTTGAGAACTTGATATATCCCAACTCTCAAGGGTATACCTATAAATATGCTTTTGTGGTGTTCAAGTGCTTTATCACAGAGAGACACTTGAACTCCAATGTGAGAAGGTTAATTATTTAGAGTATCCTTGAAAACATTCTCTGGTGTGACTGGATTACATGAAGATATCCTGAAGTGACTACAGAAGTCCCAAGAAAGATTAATGTGAAAACCAATGATTTGTCTATACTGAGTCTCAGAGAACTACTTTAGAATATTAATAATACTAGCTATTAATCTTGTTTTCAGAAATAGTTTAAAAATGCTACTTCTCCCTCTAACAACACATGCCTCTGGAGAATTGTGCTCAAACTGAGCTAAGATTTTGAATTTCCTGACTTTTCTGATGGATTATTCCACAGGCATTCATTTGGTGATGAATACATATTACTTGCCTAGTATGGGTGTCTCTCTGCAGTCCTCACTGTGTAATTCCATGATTTTTAGACTTTTAAATAATTATAACAAGGGCTGTTTTTATTCTGATTTACTAGTTACAACACCTGTAGATTTAGACTATTCACCGTCTTTGAAAGTCTCGTGAGAGAAATAAATTTATATAACTTTATGATCATAAATTAGGAAGAAATGTGACACTTTAACAGTCTACTTCCTTGCCCACACATTATGTCCAAGAAATATTTATGGGCTGAATGTCCAGGGCTAAGAAAATGCATTATTGAATCCTTATTCAAATTTTCCCTCCTTAAAAGTAAGCTTTCTTTCTTCATTAAATATGACAAATTTCCTCTAGTATTAAAAATTTGCTTTCTTTAGTCTATGAAGTGATACTGAAGTTTACTATTTTGCTCCTTATCCACCCTATGTTTTTGTCTTTCATGTTTCCAATGGTCAAAGAAAAGCTTTTCTCTCTCACTTCCAGGACCTCTTCTCATGGAGTTTGGCAGTGATAACAATACACAACTGAACTTGGCTCAGCCTAGGTAACAGATTGTAGGACACAACTCAGCCAGACAATATCTCACATGTTGTATTATATTCCCACCAAGTCTTAATACGATCTGAATGACCAGGGAAGAATTAATGGTCTCTGAAGCTGAATTTGTGGATCTTCCTATCACCACATTGATATTAGTATGATCTTGCTCCATCGACATGCAGTTTCTGTGAATGTTGGTAAAAATTACAAATTCCTGGGAGGAGTTTGGTTAGTTTAGGGTGTGTTGGTCACCCTGGTAATGATCAGTAGCTACACATGGGGTCTTTGGGTAGAAATGTTAAAGATGACCATGCTGTGGTTCAGGTGTATATCCCCAAGAAGAGGAAGTGGTAGAGAGTAGGGCAGTCAGTCTAGGAGTATCTACCACACTCATAGATCAATCTGTCTTTGATTCAGAACCCAGACTACCCCAGCCTGAAACTCCTCACCCATAGTAGCAGTATGTGCTACATTTCACAGTGAGTGTCTTTCTATATGTCATGACTTGCTATCCTATATGATCATTGTTGCATTAAGGTAGACAGGCGTTTTCTGGAATTTAGGTACACTCCACACACTACCTTCTTTTCTCTCAGCATTCTTCCAGGTTTTGGTCTTTTTTGTTACTAGTATATAATTGTTTGTTTCTTCTGCTTAATGAATTAGTTAAACAGATATTCATTGAATATATGCTGAATATTTGGCTAGGAGATAGAGAGCGTCAATTTGGGATGACTAATGCTGTTCAGTACAAAGTAACTTTTTTTTGTTTATTTGATCCTTATTTTTCTGATCTTTACAAAAAGTATCAAATGCTAATTAAATACACAGTGCTTTGCACTTTACCCAGGATTCTTGCATGTCATCTTATCCATTCCTCTGAGACATTAGACCAGATATTATTATTGAAAAGTAAACCAAGCTCTGCAAAGTTAAGTGCATCATTTGGTTTTCATTGCTACTAAGTGGCAGTTTTAGGACTCAAATGAGTGTCTGACAGTCGACCCGATAGCAATGTCATATCGCAGATTGTGGTTTTACTCTTCTCTATCTTTACTATTAAATGATCCAGTAGTATCAACTAATTTCAAGATATGAAAGTGTAAAATGAAGGATGCCGACATATTTTTGCTAAGTGTATCCTATGCCCACAAGTCTAAAAATCTGTCACCAATTTAGAAATGGATAATATAGAGCCATTAATTTGCTTGTGTACAGAAATAGTCTTAGTCTAACAAAAATCTATTAGTTTTATCTTTGCTAAATAATTAGAAAAAAAAAACTGGAGGTGGGTGCCCCTGCCCGACGGCCGAGGAGACCCCGCGCAGTGCTGCCAATCCCCCCGCCCCCGTGGAGAAGCTGATGTCAACATCAGATTCGAAATATTTAAGGTGGATAAAAACTATTTCAGCAATGCAGACAATTAAGTGTGTGGTTGTGGGCGATGGTGCTGTTGGTAAAACATGCCTACTGATATCCTATGCAACAAATAAATTTCCATCTGAATATGTACCGACTGTTTTTGACAACTATGCAGTCAGTTATGATTGGTGGAGAGCCACATACTCCTGGACTTTTTGATACCGCAGGGCAAGAGGATTATGACAGATTACGACCGCTGAGTTATCCACAAACAGATGTATTTCTAGTCTGTTTTTCAGTGGTCTCTCCATCTTCATTTGAAAATGTGAAAGAAAAGTGGGTGCCTGAGATAACTCACCACTGTCCAAAGACTCCCTCTTGCTTGTCGGGACCCAACGTGATCTCAGAGATGACTCCTCTACTATTGAAAAACTTGCCAAGAACAAGCAGAAACCTATCACTCCAGAGACTGCTGAACAGCTGACCCGTGATCTGAAGGCTGTCAAGTACGTGGAGAGTTCTCCACTCACACAGAAAGGCCTAAAGAATGTATTTGATGAAGCAATGTTGGTTGCCCTGGAGCCTCCCGAACCGAAGAAGAGTCGCAGGTGTGTGCTGCTATGAACATCCCTCCAGCGCCCTTTCTGCACAGCTGGTGTTGCATCATACTAAAAACAATGTTTAAATCAAACTTAAGATTAAAAATTAAAATTCGTTTTGCAATAATGACAAATGTCCTGCACCTCCCCACATGCACTTGTGTGAGACAGGGTCCATAGTTATGGCCCCCCTTCCTCCTCCTAGTATTAGTTAATTTCGAGTAATTGTGTATTGTCAGAAAAGTGATCAGTACTAGTTTTTGTTGTTTCAAAAAATATATTTATTTATTTATTTGTTTAAAAGAAAGGCATGTTTGTAATGACTCTGTAACACACTAATTCAAATTGTTGAAGTTGCTCCCTGGTTCCACTCTGGAGAGTAATCTGGGACATCTTAGTGTTGTGTTTTATTTTATTTTTATTTGTCGTGTGTGTGGGGGGTTTACTTTTTAGTCTTGTTTTTTTTTTTAAATCATTAACCTGTGGACAGACCTTGAGGGGAGGAGGATGGATTGATTTCACAATCCACTTCCTAGATCTAGTTTAGAAAACATCATCCCCATCTGGTGCTCTTAGGAAGGAGTATAGTAAATGCCTCATTTAATAACTTACTCCCTTTCTCTCCACCCTTGCGTAGATCCAGTATTTGTTGAAACTCATGAAAGTGTATTGAACCTGTCTTGCCCCTCCCCTTTTTATAGGATGCAATCTACATGTGACTGTGACTTTCAAGGAAATTTATTTGCCATTTGCTGATTATTTTTTTGGGGGAGGGGGAGTTAATTTCTAACTTCTTTCACTGATAAATGAAGAAAAGTATTGCACCTTTGGAATACATCAAATGGATAAAGTTCATAATTAAAAAAAAAAATTTCCTGTCAAGAAAAGAAAAAAAAAGAAAAAAAAAACTGAATAATTTCAAGTCTCACTCTAAAGTTTCTGAGAATTAGAGGGTCTCTAATCTTGTTTGGAGATGTGATAATAAATATAAAACCACTATCTTATGTCTCCAGAGATTTTTTTAATAATGAAAATTTGCTAGTGATTGAGGACAAAACACTTTTATTTTCCCTCTTGCCTAAATTCATAACTAAGAGGCCTGGGAAGTCATGCCCTACAAATTATAAAATCTCATCAGATGATTTTTTTTAAAACCCTATATAATATGGCTTATCTTCCAACCTGACCCTTGGTAACATCATATAACAGATAAAGAGAGAAATCAAAATATTTTATCCCAAAATGTTTCCTGACTTTTAGTATTATTATTATCATTTTATTTTAAAGATGTGGGGCACAATTCAGGATTAGGTATATAAGTGGTCATTGTACAAGTAAAGTTTGGGCATCCCTGATATATTTTGAAATGATCCTGCAAAGCCGTCTTTTGTGGGGAAAAATGTGCATCTGTAGAGAATCTCCAAACACATACCTAGCTCTTTCCCCTTCCAGGACTTCCCAGATCCAGGCAGGATTAGCAGAGACAGAGACCTTCAAAATCTGAATAAAAGACATTTGCCATCTATTCTCTCTAAGGGCTGCCACCTATGAGGTCTCCTCTACGTAATAAGAACTGTGGTCTCCACAACTCCTTTTATTTATTAATTATTTTTTAATTTATTTTTGAGTCAGAGTCTCACTCTGTCTCCCAGGTTGGAGTGCAGTGACAGCTCATGGACACTGCTGCCTTGATCTATTGGGTTTAAGTGATTCTTCTCAGCCTTCCAAGTAGATGGCACCACTCCTGACTAAATTTTTTGATTTATTGTAGAGAAGCGGTCTTGCCAAGTTGCCCAGGTTGGTCTCAAACCCCTAGGCTCAGGCAATACTCTCAACCTTTGCCTCCCAAAATACTGGTATTACAGGTGTGCGCCACAGTACCCGGTGGCCCCTCTTGCCTTAATCAGACATTTCTTTCTATTGATTTCAGGTCTTCAAAGAGTTTAACTCCCTACATTACTTGTCAACTAGAAGTTCCCTAATGCCCACCTGTGACTGGTAAGCCCCTGCTTTGTGGGGTCTCACTTCTTTGGGTTGAATCAGTGTATCCTTCTATCATACTGATTTATGATTTTACGTGTAATTCTTGTCTTCCTAAAATGTATAAAACAAAACTGTAACTGAAAGGTCCTAGGCACATGTACTCATCACTCCCTGAAATTGTAGCCTGGGCTGTGGTCAATCATGTTGACTCACAATAAACCTCTTCAAGCATATTTTGACAGAATTTGAATTTTTTCATCATCATAATGAACAATCATTACTTGTATAAATTACCAAATTCTTAAATTGTTGAATTCTATGAAATCCTTAGAATCTAAGCATTATTGTTTAATCAAATCCTATTAAATTGAAAGAAGCCTATACTTATAAGAAGTGGGTTTTTTTCCCTATCAAAATACCATTATGGCTATTATGAAGTGTGACCAAATAATTTTGAACAAAACATCTGAGTCAGTGTCTGTGTAAATGTAAGCAAATAGCATTTGAATCAGCAATGCTTATTAAATACCTCATGTGACTAACATGGCATTTTGTAACTGGGAAGTTAAAAATAAATAAAAATAATAAATAAGAATAAAATGTCATAAAATTTTCATTAAAAACTTTGGTGATTTGATTTAGTGAATCTTGCACTGAAAGGTTTATTTATTTATTTTGGTCATTTTCTTTCAAAATTCCATATATGATTTCAGACATCTCAGTCATTTTTACATTTGAAAATAGTTGTGAAAAACGTCATTTGGTAATTCCCAAATACTTATTGATTCTATGCTAAGAAAATAGAGAAGATTTTCTAAAATCATAAACCATGAGAACTTTCCATTACCACTTCATAAACCAACCTCCCTCGTTCCTGCTTTTCCTCCTGGCTATTAACTGCCACTCCCACTTTCTAGCTTCATACTTTCTATCTTCATTCAGCATTTCTGAAATTAACAACATGGAAATTCAATATTCATTCACTGGTTATTATTAAAAAGTCAAAAACAAACAGGTACTGGCAAGGTTGCAGAGAAAAGGGAGTGCTAGTACACTGTTGGTGGGGATGTGATCTAGTTCAACCCATGTGGAAAGCAGTTTGGAGATTTTTTGAAGAACTAAAAGTAGATTTGCCATTTGACCCAGCAATTCTACACTGGGTTATATACCCAAAGGAGCATAAATTATTCTACCAAAAAAGACACCTGCAGTTGTATGCTTCTTGCAACACTGTTCACAATAGTTAAGACATAAAACCAACCTAGGTGTATATCAGTGGTGGACTGGATAAAGAAAATGTGGTACCTATGTACCAAGAAATACTATGTAGCCATAAAAGAATGAAATCATGTCCTTTGCAGAAACACAGATGGAGCTGGAGACAGTCATTCTAAGTGAATTATCACAGAAACAGAAAACTGAATACTGCATATTCACACTCACAAGTGGGAGCTAAACACTGAGTCCTCACAGGAATAAGGATGGGAACAGCAGACACTGGGGACTCCCACAGGGGAGAGGGAAAGAGGAGGCTAGAGGTTGCAAGACAACCCACAGGTTGAAAAACCACCTGGGTGGTGGGCTCAGCAGAAGTCCAAACTTCACTATCACGCATTAAACTTGCACAAAACCTTCACAAAAGCATTGATTAATTTACTTAAACTAATATTTAAACAAAATTAAATATTTAACCCACTATGTACATGGTGAGACTGATGCAGTGCTTGAAGGTAGGGAATATGGCAAGATTTTATTAAGTTATTGGTAATGAGAATGGAAAGAAGTGGCTGGAGCTGAGCTATTTGGGAGACATAAATACCCTTTTTTGGTGATTTATGAATGTTGGGAGGTATCTATTCCCAAGGTTTGGTCAGTGAATTGAATATATTAGTTGCTAAATAAATTTTGGCTCTACAAGCTTAAATTGATTTTTAATAAAATTATCTTGAAATTGCATAAGTGTTCATGTTCCATGCTGATTTACGAAGATAAACATTTTTGAAATGCATTCAGTTTTCCTGTTTGTTTTTGCATCATTATAAGATTAATACAAAATATGTTCAACATAAATCTTTAAAATACACTTACAAGAAAGCAGAACAGACTAGTCAACAACTAAATAGGTTGGCAAAATAAATCTGTACAATGTCAGATAAAAGTTACAAATGTTGAATAAGAAATATCAATGTGTATTTTAAGGTTCCAGTTTTAAACAACCTGAAACAAGTGTCTTTTCAAACATTCTCCTGCCAATAGCTGTTATTACTGAGGAGGGATAATTTTGCTAGTAAGAGCATTACTGTCACCTAATTTAGGAGCGTCAACAGCACCACAGATGTTCCTCAGACAGGCACATGGGGACTTCATGGACAATTTGCCCTTCTTCTGAGGAGCAAGTGCCGATCTGGAGATTTGAAAACTTGCCATTTAGTACCATATCAAAGCATTCACTTGATCTGATTCTATATTCTATCATGATATAGTAACTTTTATCTTTTTTTTTTTTTGAGTTGGAGTCTCACTCTGTCGCACAGACTGGAGTGCAGTGGCTGATCCCGGCCACCGCAGCCTCCACCTTCTGGGCTCCAGCGATCCTTCCGCCTCAGCCTTCCAAGTAGCTGGAACTACAGGTGCGTGCTACCACGCCCAGCTAATTTTTAAAAAAATTTATTTAGAGATGAGGTCTCGCCAAGCCACCCAGGCAGGTCTCGAACCCACGGGCTCAGGCAATCCACTCACCTCAGTCTTCCAAAGGCACAGGATTACAGGCTGAGCCACCAAGCCCGGCTGTAACTTTGATCTTGAGCCTAGTCCTTAAACAAAACACTCCCAATGAGACAAGGTGGTATCTCACAATACTTTGGATTTAAGTGTGCATGCTTCTCATATTCTTCCTTTTCATAAAGGGACTGTATCCCTTGGCTAGTTTTTTAAATAAAATATTTTAGACATCCAAAAATGCCTAAAGAATAATATAGTCACTACTGTGAAATGCACCATGCAGCTTGAAAATAAAATTTGAATAGGAAGAAAAATTCTGTGTGCCTCTTTCATTTCACGTTTTTTCTACCTTCGTCAGATGTAGTGTCTGTTTTGAACTTTGCATTTCCCATGCTCATGCATTTAAAATATACTTTTACTATATACATATTAAATAGAAGTAACTGTTTAGCAGGTTTTAAGCTTTAAATAAATCATGTACTGGTTATTCAACTGTTTCTCCACCCCACACTCATTCTCCTATACTCCGTTGTGTGGTGTTAGGACGAGGACTCTACAAACAAAATTTTTGCTTTGCCAGTTGAATTCTTGTTAGAGTTTGCCAGTCAAGACACAAGAAACTGGAAGGTTGGATAAAGAAGCGCCTTGCTTCTTGTTTGTTCCCTGTTTCTTGTTTGCTCGTGTTTCTGGTGTGTGAGCTTGAGTTTAACAACTCTTCTTCACCTTAGCAGCAATTAAAAGAGGTTGAACCCAGTCTGCATTTTTTTCCCTTCTAGAGGCAGTCTTATTGCTGCCTCCTCAGATAACAGGGACTAGCTTTCAGTAACCCTCATCTCAGGTTCCCAATCCCAACTTCTAGATCCTTACTTGTTTGCAGACAACAGTAGCCATTAATAGAGCCTCTTCCTCTGAGGTCTGATTCTCAGCTTTTTCCCCACAGCTCTAGTGGCTGTAGTTGCTTCCAACACTTACTACTTTGCAATTCCAAGAGTCCTCTTTTGGTTTTAATTACTTGGTTAACTAGAGATCAGGTTGTTGCTGTTAACAATCCATTTTGTTAAATTCTTGATGTCTTTTGATTCTGACTCATCAAAGTGGGATCATTAATGCAGGTTATATTCTTGAACATACAGTTTTCAGTCTGATATCTGTTTTTGAGGTTCACCTTTGGTATTTAGTGAAATAATTTTCATGACTATAGAGTATTTTATTATATAGACAGGCCAAAGTTTATTTTTCCATCCTTCTTGGAAAGAATTGATTAAAAAAAGTGATGCTCTGCCAGAAGTGGTGGCTCATGTCGGTAATCCCAGCACTTTGGAAGGTGGAGGTGAGAGGACTGCCTGAGCCCAGGGGTTCAAGAATTTGACTTATTGGCAAGAACTCGTCTCTACAATAAATCAGAAAAATTAGCCAGGCATGGTGGCAATCGCCTATAGTCCCAGCTACTTGGAAGGCTGAAGCAGAAAGATAAACTGAGCCCAGCAGGTCAAGGCTGCAATGGCTGTGAATGTGCACTGCACTTCAGCCTGGATGACAGAACAGGATTCCAACTCAAAAAAAAAAAAAAAAAGGTGCTCCAAATAATTTTGTAATGGTTTAAAGCAAATGTTGGTTGAACATTTTATGCATACACTATAGATTCTCAGAGTAGTTATCCAGCAGTGAATTTGCTGATCTGCAGAATTTTTTCTTTTTTAACTTTACATAATATTGCCAAATTGCTTTCCAGAGTAGTTGCATCTGTTTATACTCTCAAAAATCAGTGCATAAAAGTTTCCATTGTTCAAATAAGTTTTGTCATGCTTCTCAGATTCTCAATTATTAATGTGAGATGGTACTTCATTGTAATTTCAATGTGCATTTCCCTAAGGTCAAGAATTTTCCCCTTTATGTTTATTTGCCATTTGTATTTCTTCTTTTCTTGGAGTTATTCGTGTATTTTGTTCATTTTTTTTTTTTTTTTGGGTTGTTGGTCTTTTCTTGATTTGGTAAGATCCTTTTTAGGCCATTAACTCCAATTTTCTGTTTTTAAAAATTCCTTTACGTATTTTTCCTAATCTGTGGTGTCTTTTGTTTTTAATGGTATCTTTGATTAACAGACATTTCAATGTTGAATATTCTCAAACGTATGCATTTTGTCAGCCTAAGTACCACAAAGAGAGAGGGTCTCTAACAGAAGAAATGATATTTACTCTGGGATAGGACATTGCAATGGGAATATATGTGCCATAGCAA
>NW_007252238.1:1191383-1238812 GCF_000164805.1 Carlito syrichta | reverse complement strand
TCGGCCCGGGGTGCGATCGATGCCCGACCGCCCGCCGGGCCGGCAGAGCGCGCGTGACGGCGGGCCCCGCGGGAAAGTTGGGACACTCGGCTGGGACTCCCGGCGGCGGGGACGCCGGGGGCCGCTGCGCGCCGGGGACTGTGGGGCGTCGGGGTCGGGACCGGCGCGCGGCGCCGTCGCTGTCACTGTCGCCCTACCGGCAGGGCGCTCACGGCTGGGGCGGCCGAGAGTTCGAGTCCCTCCCTGGGCTGGGGGTCGGGAATCCCGAAGCTTCACTAACTGTAAGGAGAGGAGGGGCCTTTGGGCACAGGGTGTAGCCCCCCGCCCCCGCCCCAGGCTTCGGCTGGTGCGGACCAAGGGTGAGGCGGGAGGTGACACAGCTGCTGCCGCCAGGCTGCGGGTCGCCGAGGGCCGGGGGACCAGATTTAGGTGTGTACGTCACGGATGTTGACTCCGGGCCAGCCCGGAGCCTAAAACGGAGCCTCATACGCGGAGCCCTAAAGTCCTTAGAAATCAAAGTTAAGAAGCCCATCCTTTTGCTTAGTAACTGCAGCATTTGGGTGGGCGGGAGGAGAATCGAGGGGGGGCGGTTGGAGGGAAACCGAAATTTCTTCGTGCAGACAGACACTCGATCCTTAGAAAACAGTTTGCTTCCTTCCCCCTCCTGTCTGTTGCCCAGTTATGTACCCCCCTCGGTCCCCCATTATAAAATGAATATCCTCGATGGTAAGCTCCCTTTCCAGTTGAACTAGTGGAAAAATCCAAGACTCAAGTAGTAAGTACAGTAACAAAATTACAGGGAAGGAGAGCGGCGGCTCTTGACCTGCCCCCTCCCCCGGCTTTGGTGGTGGGGGGCTAGAGGGTGGGAGGAAGGCTGTGTTTAAAGGGCTTTTCCTGCACAGTTAAAACAAGGAAATTCAAATCGAGTGGGAACGTGATCCTCTTGCTCGCTGGCAGCGGAGGCTGCGGCTGCTCTGCTGAGAGGTAACTCGGTGACAGAGGAAAGGGGCGGGGAGAGGCGCCTCCGGGGTCGTGTGAAGCCCACCCGGCGTCCTCCCCGCGCGCGGACGCTGTGGGCGGCGCCAGGGTCCGGGCTGCCGCTCACCTGGCGCTGCAGGTGGAGAGCGTGAGGGGACGACACTTCAACTGCTCGGGGGAAAACCGACTTCTTCCGCGTCACCACACTCTTTCGGTCTCTCCAGACACCCTGGGGTCCGCCAGGAGGCGAGCAGGGTGGGAGGGTGCAAGTTTGGGGCGGCGGGGCGAGGGGGCGGGGACGGCGTGCGGAGGGGGCCTGGTGTCGTAGCCACCGCCCGGCACCCAGGGCTCCCGCCGCTGCTGCGGCTTTAAGGAAGCTGCCGAGTCCAGGCTGTGTCGCAGCAACTTTGTATCAGTCATGTCGCCCGCCCGGTGACTGACAGCCGGGCCTGTCCAATAAGAAGCCCGCCTGACCCGTGCAGCGTGGAGCCTTGCTTCCCTCCGGGCCAATAGGAAAGACTCAGGGGGGCGGGCGAGCAACCTGAACTTTTATCTGGACATGTGACCCGCTTTTAAAAGGGCCGGCCCTCCAGCTGGCCCACTCCCCCCTCCGGGCTTTCGCCCGCCCTCTCTCCCTCCTTTTTTTTTTTTTTTTTTTTTTCTTCCCTTCCCTGTGCCCGTCCTGGCCCTGCCCCTGCCCCCTCCTCTCAGCCCCTCCGCGCCCGGGGTGTCATTGGGAGACGCCAGCCAACTTCAGGCTGCTCAAAGGAAGCCCGTGCAGTCACCTGGGTGCAAGAGCGTTGCTGCCTCGGGCTCTCCCGCTGCAGGGAGAGCGGCACTCGCTGGCCTGGATGTGGTTGGATTTGGGGGGGCTCCGCAGCAGGGCTGTCGTGGCGGTGGCACGCGCTGCAACAGGTAGACGGCGAGAGACGGACCCCGGCCGAGGCAGGTGTGTAGGGGTGCGCGGCCGGGCGCCGCTCGTCCTGCTCGGCGTGCGGCCGCGGCGCGGGAGCGTGCACTTTGCAGGGAGAAGTGGCTGCGTAATCCGGAGGCACAGTCAGTATGGTGCTGTGTGCTTGTTGTTTTGTTTTCCACTTTCCCCCCCTTTGGCCGCCAGAGGACTATTTTGGGAAAGTTTGGCCACTTTGGATAAATGCCCTCTAACTAGCAGCTTTTAACCGCCTTTGGCAATGGGAGGTCTACCACCCTTCCCTTTCCTCAGAGATGAATTTCGGATCCTTTTCCTTGTACAATTTTTAAAGGACGTTTGAATAATGTTTCTTTCCTCTGTCATTTGCGGAAGCTCCCAAATCTCAGCCGGAGGTGTAGCGGATAAGGGCAGTTGAAGGAGATATAGATCTTATAGATCCTGTATGAAAAGGGCTCTGGAAATTCGTGCGAAACTCTTGCGAGAGGCTACGCTTCCTGCGGCATCAGTGGGAAATTTAGGGGCAGGGGAAAAGGGGTGAAGCTTCTTTGGGTGGCATCCTCGCCCTTCTCCTGAATTTTAGGTGCGTGGCTTTACCTACTGAATTTAAGAAGACCAGCTTTAGATCGTCATGGTCTGTGGCACCATCAGTTTGAATTATCTATTATAACATAGGAGTTAGGAAAACTTTTGATAGCAGACCTTTTTGAGGCCGCCGAATTTTAAATGCACCAAATTGCATCTTCCCATTTCGTATTGCCATTTCTGTAGGTGCTGTTATTGATGATATTCACATAGTAATGATAACAGCATTCTCCATCTGTGAAGTCCTGCTGCGAAGTTTTAATTTTATGTTTGACATCGTGAGAGCTATCTTGGAAATGCTTGAGGAGAGAAGTTTTAAAAAATCTTTGAAAGTGGAGCTTTTTCCTTTAAGGGAGACATAGTTTTGTTTGGGGATTTTGGAAAGATCAGGTGGCTCAGTAAATTAGGTGAGTGAATAGAAATCAGGTGTGCTTAGTTCTAACTGGTTCTCCCGCTCTCTTAGGTGACCTTGGGCAGATTTCTATCATTTCCTGATCTATAAAAGAGGGGAACATAATAGTTCTGTAGTGGTGAATGACAAATAATAGCTACCTATAGTGAACTTTTACAACTCTGCAGCCTAGTGATGACTGTGAAAATCATATGCCTGTTCTTAAAGGTGCCATATTATAGTGAAATAACTATGTCCAATGATGCCTTTTCCATCATGTCATTTCTATCACGATGAGACTCTGTTTGGGGGGATATTAAAAGTGAAAGTATAAAGTACAAATTTGCAAGGATCTTTGGTGATATTCCTGGAAAAACTACTTCCTTATGGAAAAGGACAATTTAGCACAGACTCTAAGACATGAAATTTTAAAGTTAGGTTTTCCTTTGCAAAAATAGTTTTGAGAGCATATAAATTGCTTAAAGTAGCACTTCCATCAGTGCTTTTCCTTACGCATGTGAATTTCCTTTACATTCTGGTGGGAGGCCATTTGCATGAAAATGAAAGGTTCATAATGGTTTTTGCCTTTGTCCCAAGAGAGTCTCTCCTATAATTTCCATTTTGAGGCAGAGGAGCCTGATTTTACACATTAGGTTTGTATACTTATATTTGTATTAGTAACAAAAACCTCACCCTCCAAGTATTAAGTTCTACGAGGATCATATTCATAACTAGTATTTTTGGTATTCACTGGTAAGTTCTGGTTGACTGAAATTCAGCTCAAGCCTTGGTCATTGTGCCACTTCTGAAAAGACAACCTTGGTTTCTGGACGGCATAGGAAGCAAATTGCTAACCTGTTTCGTTTGTTTACAGAAAAGATAAATTAAAATAATGGGGGGAATTCTACATAAAATATTTCAATACTATATTTGAGAAATCTGAGCTTAAAAGACTTTGCAGTGAAAGTCATACAGATGCTAGATGTCCTCTTTTCTTTTGTGTCTGACTATTGCCAACCTTTCCTCTATTTCCTTTGTTGAGAGGTGCATTAGACTGGTGGATGAGAAGAGCTTAAGCAAAGCTAATTAGATTTCCTCTAGGTCTTTTGCAAATTCTTAATGAGAGCCTGTCAATAATGTGAAATACAGGCTGTTTTAGATTATTAAGAGAGTTCAAGGTGAGCCAACAGGACTAGAAAAGTTGTGATCAGCTGTATGATGTTAGGTGATAAGGCACTTCCTTGTAGAGCGCTTTAAGACTCTTTGGTGGCCACCATCTCCCACATAGCTTCTCTTCAAGTCTTCATATAGCCTCGCAAATCTGGGATATGGCATATGCTTTAAGGAAGAGTGCTGAAAAGTGTCCTGAATCTTAGTAGGTGTTCTATGAAAAAAGGGTGTAGTGGCCAGATTATTTAGGGAATACTGGATTGAAAAGTAAACTATTTTCTGCACTAAAGAATCTCCCAGAGTTTTTGGCATGCACACGTCTACTGTGAAACTTCAAAAGAGCCTTGAGTGACCACCCTTCCCAAAAGACAATTTGGAGGGCAGATTTTTGGAGAGGGTTGGGGCAAGGGTCCCCATTCAGACTCAGGCAGCGAGCTCTATTGCTTGGGACCAGGGAGAGAGAACGAGGCTATGACTGTGTGTGCGTGAGGAGACCTGTACTGGTGGAGGCCTTTTGGTATGGCAAGAGTAACTTTCAGGCATTTGGGTAGATGGTGGTACAGTTTGCCAAGAGAGGGAATGTGAGTTTGGGCACATGCGGGGGTAAGATGCACAGGAGATGTTCCATTTTGAACATGAATAGGTGTGTTTCATGTGGTTAACAAATTTGGTCCTGGACCATTTATACCTTAACTATATATTCATTCATCTTTGACACAGGGAGGACAAAATTTTCTTACGTAGCCTTAGAAGCAC
Source organism: Carlito syrichta (assembly GCF_000164805.1). NCBI lineage: Eukaryota > Metazoa > Chordata > Mammalia > Primates > Tarsiidae > Carlito > Carlito syrichta. The sequence continues at coordinate 1,234,004 of NW_007252238.1, read as the reverse complement.
ATAATATTTACTGATTTTTTTAATTTATAGCTATGACTAAATAGTTTTTTAGTAAAGTAGAAAGGGCCATTAATAATCATGTAGGTCCCAATTCACTGTTTTGTTTTGTTTTTTCTTTTAACTCTTACTTGGCTTTCATCCACACCAAATTTTTTGGCTAGTATTAGCAGATAACTACCTCAACCTTTGTAATTTTATTTACTGTCTCTTTTTTGTGATTGACTTTTGATTAGGAAGTCAGAGGATAATGTTCTTTAAATAAAAATAAAGTACATAACTGGTAGATTTTAATGTTCACAAATTGAGTATCAATTATGATATTTTCACATCTTTTTCATTGTGATATGCTTTCCACTTGGGATACAGTGGTGAAGCCAATAGTTTCTACTTTTTCAGAACTTAAAATTGACTGTGGAAAATAGAAAAGTGAAAGGTTACTATAATACTTGAAAAATTTGAGCATCACATTTCATCATAGATCCAGTCTAGTTAGTAGAGCCATTATATTATTCTTCAACATGAGTTAATATAGTTCAATAACAAAAGGACTTCCTCATCTCTTTTTTTAATGAGGGGAAGGCAGGGAAGTTGGAGGTGATGAGTGGCAGGGGAGAAAACCTGAAGGAACGCTTATGTACAGAGTGGCAGTAACAGCATCTTTGCGATCAGGACTTTCATTGAGTCATAGATGTTTACGGACTTAAAAAGATTCGAAAAATGCATACACGCAGATTTTAGGCGCTTTAAAGTACTAAAATGTATAAAATAAAATTGTACTGTGGATGAGTTAGTTTTTTAAAAGATATGTTTTTTTTAGTGTGGTGGTTCTCAACTGAAGTGATTTTGCACCCCACCCTCCCCACCCCCAGCTCCCCAGGGGTATTTTAATAATGTCTGAAGACATTTTTGGTTGTCGCAACTGGTGAGAGGGAATGCTACTGGCATCTAGTGGATAGGGGTTAGGGATACTGCTACACATCTTACAATACATAGGGCAGACCTCCACAACTAAGAATTATTGGGCCTAAAGTCATAATAATGCCAAGTTTGAGAAACCCTGGGACATAGAGAGACCTGGGATCGAATGCTAGTTCTGATGCTCAGTTGTGTGGTCGATGCCTCAGTTTTCTCACTTGCATCATTTAGATAATGCTTCTGCCAGTTTTTGAGAGTCGTTTGTAAGGACAAATGAGTTACTATATTCAAAAGGCTTGTAATGCCACACTGAATTATATCATGTGCAAGAGTTATATAAACATAGCCTATTATAATCTGTCCATGAAATAAATTTATCTGTAGAGCTGATGGATATGGTTATATCTCTAAAACCACCCTGTGGGCTCTTTGAAGATGGGAATTGTACCTGTTTTAACACTGCAGATTCAGTGACTGGTTTTAGGCCCAGGATGCAGTAAGCACTTGGTAAATATTGTTGAATGAATGAATGTTTAAATTTTCCGGACCTCTCTCAAACTTCCTTCATTTATTTTTGAGAGTAAAACTGTTAGGAGCCTTTTTAATAGCAACATCACTAGGTAGGCTGCATGTCAGTCCATGTTAAGACTGAAATACAGAGACAAGTCCTGACATTCCTGAGTTGCCATACAGTGGTGAAACTGAGTGGTGTGCTACCATACTCAGGATATACAAATCTTTGCTTTCCAGAATTGTTACTGAATGATCTTTATCACTAATCCATCTTAAGAAAGTCTTACTAGCTTAAAAATAATTCATTAATTTTCTTACTATGGTAATTCACTTGGTAAGTTTATATTGGAAATGGTAACTTTAATTGCATTTCCATACTGTTTTTAACTAGGCCATGTATTAGATATGGAAGGCAGCTTCTGTATGAAGTAAGGCTCCAAAGGCATTGGAGTTAGAAGATTAACTTTAAACCCAACTTTGTCACTAACTGTGTCTTTGACTTGGGCAAGTCACTCTTCCCCCCCACTAAGTCCTCAGTTTCTTCCTTTGGTTGCCTTGTCAGCTTCTAGGATTACTTTGAATATTAAAAAAGCTAACCTTTGTAGGTATTCCTTTGAACGCCAAAGGCTGCAGTATAGCAAATATGCTACTTTTATTTAGATGCAAAATGCTTCTATATGATTGCTTCTCTTATTCTGGCATCAGGACAAATTATAGTCAATACTCTGTGATGTCAGCACCCGAGAAGGTAACAGTTTTAATTTAACTGGAAATATTGCTTATAGGAAATGGAGTATGTTTTTTGGGGGGGGCTTAGTAAATGCAATTTTAGAATGTCTTTTAGAGGGATATTGCTGACTCTAATTTTCTAATACAAATTTATTTGTTAGCTATGGAGACCAAAGGCTACCACAGTCTCCCTGAAGGTCTAGATATGGAAAGACGGTGGGGTCAAGCTTCTCAGACTGTGGAGCGCTCTTCCCTGGGACCTACAGAGAGGACTGATGAGAGTAACTATATGGAGATTGTCGACGTCAGCTGTGTTTCCGGTGCTATTCCAAACAACAGTACTCAAGGAAGCAGCAAAGAAAAACACGAACTACTCCCTTGCCTTCAGCAAGACCATAATCGTCCTGGGATTTTAACATCTGATATTAAAACTGAGCTGGAATCTAAGGAACTTTCAGCAACTGTTGCTGAGTCCATGGGTTTGTACATGGATTCCGTAAGGGATGCCGACTATGCCTACGACCAGCACAACCCACAAGGAAGCATGAGCCCAGCGAAGATTTATCAAAATGTTGAACAGCTGGTAAAATTTTACAAAGAAAATGGCCATCGTCCTTCCACTCTAAGCAGTGTGAGCAGGCCCTTGAGATCATTTATGTCCGACTCTGGGAGCTCCGTGAATGGCGGGGTCATGCGTGCCGTTGTGAAAAGCCCCATCGTGGGTCATGAGAAGAGCCCGTCTGTTTGCAGCCCTCTGAACATGACATCTTCGGTTTGCAGCCCTGCTGGAATCAACTCTGTGTCCTCCACTACGGCCAGCTTTGGCAGTTTCCCAGTGCACAGCCCCATCACCCAGGGAACTCCTCTGACTTGCTCCCCTAACGTAGAAAATCGAGGCTCCAGGTCACACAGCCCCACACACGCTAGCAATGTGGCCTCTCCTCTCTCAAGCCCATTAAGTAGCATGAAATCCCCAATTTCTAGTCCTCCAAGTCACTGCAGTGTAAAATCTCCAGTCTCCAGTCCTAACAACATCACTCTGCGATCCTCTGTGTCCAGCCCTGCAAATATCAACAACTCAAGGTGCTCTGTTTCCAGCCCTTCCAATACCAATAACAGATCCACGCTTTCCAGCCCGGCAGCCAGTACTGTGGGATCTATCTGTAGCCCTGTAAACCATGCCTTCAGCTACGCCACTTCTGGCACCTCCACTGGACCCAGTGCCACCCGGGATGTGGCTCCTAGTCCAGACACACACGAGAAAGGTGCTCAAGAAGTCCCTTTTCCTAAGACTGAGGAGGTGGAGAGTGCCATCTCCAACGGTGGGACTGGCCAGCTTAGCATTGTCCAGTACATAAAACCAGAACCGGATGGCGCTTTTAGCAGCTCATGTCTGGCAGGAAACAGCAAAATAAATTCAGAGTCTCCGTTTTCAGTACCAATAAAACAAGAATCAACCAAGCATTCATGTTCAGGCGCCTCTTTTAAAGGGAATCCAACAGTAAACCCATTTCCATTTATGGATGGCTCGTATTTTTCCTTTATGGATGATAAAGACTATTATTCTCTATCAGGAATTTTAGGACCACCTGTGCCAGGCTTTGATGGTAACTGTGAAGGCAGTGGGTTCCCAGTGGGGATCAAACAAGAACCAGATGATGGGAGCTATTACCCAGAGGCCAGCATCCCTTCGTCTGCCATAGTTGGTGTGAATTCAGGTGGGCAGTCCTTTCACTACAGGATTGGTGCTCAAGGTACAATATCTTTATCACGTTCGGCTAGAGACCAATCTTTCCAACACCTGAGTTCCTTTCCTCCTGTCAATACTTTAGTGGAGTCATGGAAATCACACAGTGACCTGTCATCTAGAAGAAGTGATGGATATCCGGTCCTAGAATACATTCCAGAAAATGTATCAAGGTAAGTTGTTTTTTTGTTTTTCTTTCTTTCTTTCTTTCTTTTTTAATTTAAATAATGCCTTTAGTAAATGTTGAAGGTTAGCTTTAACTTTATAATTGACAAATTTAAACACATTTCAACTTCTTGTTTCATTTTATTTTAAGGATGGTAATTTAGTGCCCCTACTCATTGCATGTTGATAGAATGTTGTTCCTGTTTTGAAGTAGAGAAACAAAAACTTCTTAAGATCTCCTAGAAAATAGCTGTGTTGACTTTTAAGGGGCATATGTAGGTGTTCCCCCTTCCCTCCTTTGCCTGTTTTACATGTTTGGAAAAATGATGATTATTTTTAACTGCTAGTTCATATATTTATTTTCGTCGACCAGTGCTAGATTTTTTCCCCCTTTAGCTGTCTGCTAGTTAACTAAAATTACTTTAAATTAGTTTCTTTGTCATCTTAGTCTTTTTTCTTAGCTTTCTTTATGAATTACTTCATTGGTTGTAAAAAATAAAATTGGATCCCAAATCTGTTACCCGTAAGCTTCCCCCGCTCCTGCCCTCTTCTTGGTCGGTTAATTATGTGAAAGTTGTGGTTTTCAATACAAATAAATCATTTCCTTAACTGTTGAGGCCTTTTAAAGACTCAGCACACCTAAAATTACTAAGTGGACAATCTTGCTTTCTTACTCATATTGGAAGTGAAATATGTCACTATAGTTTTGAATTGGTATATTTATAACCTTTCAGATCTGCAGGAAGACATACTTTATTTACTGTAAAATATCTCTTGGCTTTCCTTGTTACAGATAGCATGTTGCATGTGTTTAGAAAAACACAAGGAAGAGGTTTTGGATATGACTGTGAAGGGTGGTTCTAAGTTATACAATGAATACTTCCATTGGACTTTGCTTTAGTACTCATTTTATTACATGGTTGTGACAAATGATCTCTTTATGGAATATATAAAGAATAGTCTCCTCAAGATAGTTCATTCTTTTGGCATCTAGGAATATGTGAATGTTTTCCTTTATGAAGTTATGGGAAATATGTCCATCTTATTAACAGGATATAGAGTTTAATGTGTATTCCTACATCTTTCCCCTGTTGTTTTTTCCAGACCCAAAGTTAAAACTTTAATTTGTGCATTCATTTCATTGTCACTGGCTCAAACCTTGTTTGTCTTGCTTTTATGGAAGCAAACCTTACATAAAGGATACATTCTGATAGCTCTCTGTGGCATGAACTTGTCGATCACATTCTAATGCTGTGTCTTGAATTCTAAACTCTCACATGAGTCATGAGATAGCACTGCTGCCTTCATAACCAAACTCTGCAGGTGTTTTACTGCTAGTACTTTGCTTTACTTTTAGAGAAGGAAATTTCTCCACGTGATGTGGTTATTTTTGTAAATGATGTTTTTAGCGAGTTAGCTTGAGGTAGCATATTTAGGTAGTTAGGAGCATCCCTGGATGAAATCCCAGCTCTGTGTCCCTGTGCATATCTCACCACCTCTCTGGGCATTAGTTTTCTTATCTGTTTAAATGGATTAAATAGTACCCACCTTAAAGGTAGTTAAGATAATTTAAATGAGTTTATTTCTGAGAAGTACTTTGAATTTCTTCCGGTATATTAGTATGCATGATACGTTTTCGCTATTATTACAAAATAATTTCATAGTCTTTAGTTTCCATTTTTTTTAGTTTTCTTCCTTCTCCGTCATATGAAATGCCACTACTCTTTTAAAGAAATGTTTGAAATAGTAAATGTTTTGACAGATATTTAAATAATTTCTTATGATAAATGCTGATTTTTAAAAAATGATTAGGCACTATACCTTTGCTACTATAATTCTAGTTGTGCTTTTTTTTAGTTTTGAAAACTATTGCTTTGTGTAATAATACTTCTGGTAGAAATATTAGAGATCTAGTAGCTAAAATCATTAATTGTTTTTTATGTTTTTTATGTGTATGTATTGTCTTTTATGTTTGTTCTGTGTCCCATTTCTACTATTTTAAATGTGATTTTCACACTCAGCTCGTGATGCCCCTGCTGATGATCCAATGACCTGTCCATAGCCTTAGACATGTTAGTGTGAATCAGTCACTTTGAGCCTATCCGGCATTCATGGACCCTGGAGATGGCGTCTAATAATTATTTGCAATTTTTCCTGGTGAATATTATCCAAACCTATTTGCGTTGATCATTCTCAGAATAAAGGCTCAAGGACCAGAGGGTATTTAGATATTTTTCTGTATTTTGGTCTGCATGTTATAATGTTTAGTTTAACCTCATTTAGGCTTCATTGGTCTTTTATTTTGTGTTTTTTGGACCCAAATTCAACCTTTTTGCTTATTTCTTAATATAGGATGATGATACCTCATTTCAGGGAATGTTTAATAAATTAGTGAATTAAACATCACAGAGGATCAGAGCAGTGTGTACTGCTTATAGACTTAACAGTACCCTTCATCATTAGATTGAACTCTGAACTACAGTATTTTCTGTTAGATCTCAAAATGGTTTGGGGGCTCCTGAGACCTTTCCAAAGAGGTTCATGAAGTCAGAAATCATGTGTTGTTAAAATATCCATTTGAAATGGAAGAAAGACCAATGGGTTTAAATATAATAATGTGTGAAAAGTTCGTTGATATTGTTTCAGATTTCACATTACAACTGACCTTTAAGAAACTACTCACTGTTAATTTTCAATGTGGTATCAAATAATTATATCTACAATTATCTGAAAAGAGTATTCAAATATTCCTTCCCTTTCCTAACATCATATCTGCATGGGGGCAGATTTTTCTTCATGTACTTGAAGCAAAGCATGGCACTATGCATTGAATGCAGAAGAAGATAGGAAAACTTGGCTGTCTTCTGTTAACTTGGGAAAATATGAGACAGTGCCAATCCCACTGAAGTTTTTCACTCGGGGAAATAATAGTTATTTTTTTCATATGTTCGTGTTAACTCACAATGACCTATTATTTTTTACAGATTAAAAATATTAGTTTTAATTTCTAATTTAATATAAACTAATTTAATATTAGTTTCAATTTCTAATATGGTATCAATGGCTATAATTCACATACACAACAGAAGTTCTTCAGAGTCCTCTGTACCTTTTAAGAGTGAAAAGGCGTTCTGAGACCCAGAAGTTGAGAACTACAGTTCTATTCTCTGCATCTTACAGAGGTTAATGAAGAAGGGATACCACATTATTTGTATTAGCCTTACTGAATATTATTCTGAGGAAGGAGTGTCCTATTCAAATAAGAAAACTGATTCTCACCTAGATTAAATTTTCAAGCTGACAGAAATAGGAGTAATGGCCACGAGGCGTGTGTTGCCTTTGTTTCAGTCTAAGGCATTCTGTGACAGAGGTGACGAAAGTCATTTGTCTGTTAATAATTTCCAGAGAATGGATGGTCTGAGTGCCAAATTGTAAAGTAAATTATGACAAAGCTAAATGTAAAGCCCTTAGAGTAGACACTGAACCTAGTTGGGTCGTATAGATTGGAGTTCCCTTGTCAGCTTGGACACAAGTAAAACTGTGACCTTGGATGAGTCACAATGTCTCTCAGCCTCTGTTTCTTCATTTTCAAGTAGATACATTGAACAAGGAACTTTCTAGGGTATGCCAGTAAAACTACCAAGTGGCTCTGTGCTTTCCTTTGAAGAATCAAAATAGAGTATCCCTTAATGTATTTGCTAATCTGATTTCAAGCATTTTTTTGTTACAGGTCCCTGGTTTTCAGGGTAGTTTGGATAGAAAAATCTCCTTTCCATTTATCATTTTAAAGTAAAAGTGAGGAGGGGTGACCAATCATGTTACTTGAAAAGCTGAGTAGTATTGTGTGTGTATTTTTAAAATTAGATCTTTCTTTTTATAAAATCTGACACTATGAATTCCATGTTCTTTTTATTTACATGATTCCTCATGGAAACGGAGTATTTCTGTTGACATAACACTGGCTGTTTATGGCGATAGTCATCGTCACTGATAGCATCATAGCACAGTGTTAACATTGACTTAGACTTTTGAATATAAAGTTTATGATTTCAAAGTACGTATTCTGGTAGGTTTCAAGATAGGTTATTAGGAATTTTATTTTAATATGTGCTGATTTTTTTTGTGATACGATGAAACAATATAGTAAACAATCTACAGTTATTTTTATTTTTCAATTGTCCCTGAAGTTTTTTGAAACTCACCTTTATGTGATAAACCAAAAGCTTCAGAATGCAAGGAGTTTGTGACAAAATTTGCCCTTTTAGTAAACTTTCAGAATAAATAATTGAAATGTAAATATCTCTATTAATGCAAAGTTTGAAAGAGTGGTGGGTTTGTGTGTGTGTGTGTGTGTGTGTGTGTTAGTATTGGCATTTACTATAGTAAATAAATCCATTACAGCATTGCTTAGGTCATTTGGAAATGAAATCATGTAACTTATTTTTCTTATTGTTTGTCTCATAATATTTTGAATTTGGAATTGCTAATGTACCTAGAATTTCTCCAGGTAAATATTTCAAGGAGTATTTTTAGAATTTATTTTAAAGTGAGACTTTCTTCTCCTGATGATTCATTTATTTTCATTCACTTATGTTATTTCTGGGAAGAGTGGTGATAATTTCATTGAAAAAAAACTTAGTGTTTCATAATGCAAATCGTTGAGTACAGTGTACTTTTGTAAGTTTTTTAAAGCATCACCTGTATCTTGGGTTTATAGGTCAGTCTGTCTAACTTTTATCATCTAAAATATTAGTTTATTTAGAGCTGCTTACTTCATACTTTAAAAAAAGTTGAGGAAAAAAGCCATCATTTTAGTTACATAACCTCGAATTACTCAGCTTAATGCAGTTTTTATACTGGTGACATGCAGAAACTATGACCTGGAGATTTATCGTTTATAGATTTGATACATTTGGCAGTATTGAAATTCTGAGAGTGTCTGACCTTTTCCATCTTTGCAATGTCAGCGTAATAGCAGATGTTATATTGATCACCAGTATTCTGGGAGCAACACTTCACTTCCTTTAATGCTTTGATGTCATTATTATTTTTTTCTCTAAAATAATAATTTTTTTCCTGGCTTTCAGGTGTTGCTTTAGTTTTGTACTTCTTGTTTGCTGATAAAGTTTCAGTCATGCTTATAAATAATTTATCATATTCTTTCATTGACTAAATTCAAATTGATAGAGAAATACTGACTTCTTGATTACATTTAAATGTAGCTATTAAGTTGGATATCTTTGTAAATGGTATTCCAAAATCTATTAGTGAAAACCAAAGAAAAATATTAGCGTGTTAAATGGATAATGTCTTCATTTTAAACTTGAGAGTCTCTCGTTTTATATTTGTGAAATACAGGTTTTGTTTTCAGTTGTAAGAGTTATTTTGTTCTTTATATAGTAGGAGAATGATTAAGTTAAAATGTAATTACAGATAAGCCATTGTTAGTTAACTGATTATCTGGAAACCTCTGGATTTATGATTGTTCATGATATGGCCAAGGCCAAAATCTCTGTTTAGAGATTGCTTATATTTTATGCTAGAAACAGAAAACCAATAGTATAAGGGAAGAGAAAACAGGACGAACAAAAAAATTTGAATACTTAAAAAGTTAATACCTTAGGGAGAAAGAGTGAGATAATAACTGGCCATCTGGATTCATAACTGTGGCGATGACTTCACTTTATTCCTGACGAATACTTCATTGGTATGTAACCTCACCTTATATGTTAGGAGTTGTTGAGACAAATATAGAAAAATTGTGATGTGAAACAACGAAATTTGGTTTGTAAGGGGCAAAATCGACTTTGGTATTCTGACGTGGAGAGATTATATGGGCAAGTGTTAGAAAATGGGGAGGTGGTATTTATATTTATTTATATATTATTTAATCTTGAAAACCCTGCCGGGAGTGGGGCACAGATAACTTCTTGGTGGCAGGAGGTCTGTGCGTTAATACCTGGAGATGGGGAGAACACAGTGTGGCTAAGCCTTGTGGTGCACTGTGATGTGGGTTTGGGGGGGAGGGGTGGGGAAGAAAACCTGGTAGAGGCTAGTTGGAACTAGAAGGGAGATGAACTTGAAAGTCACACTAAGAAATTTGTACTTAGTTTGGTAGGTGACAAGGAGCTGTGGAAGTGCTAGAGCAGGAGTAGCAGGAATGGCCTGCTCTTGGGAAGACCTTGACGGGGCTGTGGTTGTAGGGTGGATTGGAGGATAAAGAGCCTTGTTAAGAAACTCTTCCAGCTGTGCCGGAGGATGGAAACTGGGCTCTCTGGAGCAAGGATGTCAGGGGTAATAGAAACAAGGGGACAGATTTGAGATGTTATAGAAAAAGCTTTTGTAGGAGTTGATTTTTACATAAAAATTTATTTTGAGATAATCACATATTTATAAAACAAATGGAATTGCATTTCAGAGAACTGTAAACAAGGATAATCTCTTACATAGCCCTAATACAAACCCCAAAATGAAGAATTGGCATTGATAAGTTACTGGCATCTAGTCTTTTTTTATTTTTTATTTTTTGAGTCGCCCAGGCTGGAGTGCAGTGGCATGCTCAGGCCACCGTAGCCTCGACCTGCCAGTCTCAGGTGATCTTTTGCCTCAGCCTTCCAAGTACCTGGAACTACAGGCATGCGCCACCACACCTGGCTAATTTTTTGATTTATTGTAGAGATGAGGTCTCATCAAGATGCCCAGGCTGGTCTCGAACGCTTGGACTCAGACAGTCCTCTCATATCGGCCACCCAAAGTGCTGGGATTATTGGCGTGAGGCAACGCACCCGACCCATCTACCCTTTAGACCTCACTTCAGTTTTGCCAGTTGCTCCAATAATCCCTTTTATAGCAAAAGGATCCAGTTCAGAATGGTTTGTTGTGTTAGTTGTTGTGTCCCTTTAGTCTGGAATAGTTCCTTGGTCTTTTCTAGATTTCATGACTTTACACTGCTTTTGAAAATCAAGGGCCAGTTATTTCATAGAAAGTCCCTCAATCAGGGTTTCTGGTGTGTTTCCTCATTACCAGATTTAGGTGATGCACCTTTGGCAGGAATATCCTGGACTTTCCAACCCTATCATCAGGTCTTGTACCCCCACTGGACGGGAAGGATAATATAACAGAAGAGGGCAGGATTCTACCTCCAGCTGTTTGGTACATTCTTCCAAGTACATCCTATCAGGTGGCACATGATTTCCATTTGTGTCATTACTGTTTGCTTGGATCACATAATTCAGGTACTGTCTGTGAGGTTCCTCAATGGTAAAGTTACTCTTTTCCTTCTGCAATTAGAAGATACTTTATGGAAAGGCATTATGAAACGGTATAAGCATTTCATTCTTCATCAAGCTTTGTTTATTCATTTAATGATTTATGTCTGCATGGTGGCATTGGTTCTTATTTTATGCAGTAGGTTCCATGCAGCCTGTCACTGTCCTAATTTTTGATGATCGGAATCTTCCTGATTAAGACAGTGGGAGCCCATTCGAGCTGGTGACTGTGTCCTTTCGCCTTATTGCCATCATTCTTGAAGCACTCCCTTGCTTTCTTACTTTAGGCCCATTTTGTACTTTTCCTGACCCGAGTCCTGGAATTCAAGCCATTTCTTTAAAGAGTGCCCCTATCCCTGTGGACACACTCCTCTTTCTTTTCTTTTACTTTCTTTTTCTTTTTTCCTTTTTTTTTTTTTTTTGAGTCAGGCTCTCACTCTGTCATCCAGGCTGGAGTGCAGTGACAAAATCACAGCTTACTATAGCCTCAACCTCCTAGGCTGAGGTGATCCTTCTGTCTCAGTCTCCTGAGAAGCTGAGACTACAGGTGTGTGCCACCACACCCGGTTAATTTTTTGATGTTTTTGTAGAGACAAGGTCTCGCTATATTACCCAGGCTGGTCTCAAATTCCTGGCCTCAAGCAAATGCTCCTCTCTCTCATTGCAGCCTATCTCCACTGCAGTCTGGGTGGAGTCATAGCTACCCCTGCTCCCCATGGATGTTCTCCTTATCCCACGTAGGTGCAGGCACTGACTCCCTTCCTGGGCCATCCTTACTCTGCTTGGGTTCTGAGACCCTCCATTAGACCACACAAACTTACAGATGTCCTCTTGGCTCTGCTTAGACTTTGCCTTCCTCATCAGGTATCAAGGCCACTTCTGGGCTTGATACCCCATTATAAGCCACCATAGCTGTCTAGCCCCTGTCCCCACTAATGGATACCTACTTTGCTGTGTTTTATGTAAGGATTTTTAAGACGAAGTTGTTAAGGAAGAGAAAGGGGAAAGGGTTGATATTTGAGTAGGAGTAAATAATAAAGTATGTGGATAGTTGACAACAGATTCAAGTTAGGAGCCTGACTCTCTTGGATAGTGGTGAGCCATTGAGAGAAATAGAGAGGTCAAGAAAAATGGACTTGGAGAAGAAGTAATGTTACTTTTGGTAACATGACTCTTAAGTGCTAGAACTACCTCTGGTTGGAAACAGTCTTCATCTAGGTGCCGGTGTCGGTGTGGAGGTCTTGGAAATGGCAATTGAGGGGGTCAGTATGGATGTTATTGTCCAGGGAGGGAATGCATATAGTAACTCAAGTGCATTGTAAAAGTACATTTTGCTAGCAGGAGTGATACCCTATTCAGAAGATGAGCAGCACATCCTAATAAAGGAGACAGAGAGTTGTATAGAGAACCAAGATAGTGCCAAGTCATGCATGCCAAAGGGAAGAATCATGTAGTCTCAGGATTTCCAAATTAGAAGGCCTCCAGATCTATCTATAAATCCAGCCCACTATGGGCATAGCCACTGTAACTGAGGCCCATTGCTTTTCCAGTGTCATACAAAGTAGCTAGTAACAGGACTGGGAGTAGAACCCTGCCCTTTGTCTTTCTGTTACATTATTCTTCCCTTCCAGTGGGAGATAGGAATATGAAACCTGATGATAGACCTGGAAAGACTAGGAATAATATGTACTAGTTGTTGACAGATGGATGTTGGTGATCTTCAAGAAGGAATTTTGTAGCATGATGGGAATGGGAAGCAGATTGTTCTAGGCTAGGGAGTTACATGAACAATGAAGAGGAGAAATTTGGGGCTGTGGTCTCAGGGCTTATTTCTGGGAGGCATCTGTTTTGGTAACAAAGAAAAAGGGGTAGAGAGAAGAGATGGTAACACAAGGAAACAGCAGGATCAGGGTAAAGATTTTGAAGGAAATGGACTTTTATGCTGAGATTGAAAATGTAAGAGAGAGACAAGAGGTTTGGGTTGAGGGGTTGTCCTGGGAAGGTGAGAATGGAAATGAGACCACAGTCAGCCTCAGAGTCAAATATTTAACTGCCAGATTGAGCCATATGCTCTGGCAGTTGCTGGCACCCAGTGTCACCATCTTACAGATATGGAAACTGAGATTGAGACAGTGTCTGTGATTTACCTCAGGTCACACAGCTAAGGTAAATGAATAAACAAATACTTGAGATAGAGAAGAAAGCTGAATAACCTAAAAAAAAATAGGCAGCCAGATGGGTCTTTTAATAATATAAATCATATCATGATATTTTAAAGTCCTCTGGTGGCTTCTTTCTGCAGGCAACATAAAGTAAAATAACGTGGGGTCTGCAATGCCTAACTGCTGTTGTTAGTATCAGAGCCTCCTTACTCATTCCCACACTGACTTTTCTGTGGTCCCCATGAACCAAGCCCTCCTCCTTGTGGGGTCCTCTGTACTTACTGGTCCCTCTGCCAAGAAGGATCTGGCTCCAGATTTTGGTTTCCTACCTCTTTCTTGTCATTCAGGGTCCATTCAGATGTCACCCTCTCAGAGAGTCCTTCCCTGACCATCTTGTATAAGGGGGTGACCCCTGCCTTCTAACACATCACCCTCTTTTATTGTCTTCATGGCACATATCTGTCAGAATGATCTTTCTTTACTTCATTTCCCTGATTCAAATGTAAGCCTCCTGAGAGCAAGAACCCTGGCTGGCCTTTTCTAGGACATTTTCCATTCCTGAAACAGTGCCAGGTACACCGTTGATGTCTAGTAAATATTGATCTAATGAATGAACTGGTTAGCTGACAGAATTGAGGGTGGATATGTATCTGGCAACTAGAAAAATATTGATGATTATGCAATATTAATAAAAGTATTGTTAAATTACAGTGAGAGTTCTACTGAGAAAAAACACAGTTGTGACCTCTATCAGCATATTTCTTTTTTATTCACAAAATAATCAGCCACTGCTATTCTTGCTTTTTCTCATCTCAATATCATAGAGTAGTTTATAATGATGTATTCTAACCTAATTGGTAGTTTATACTCTTAGTCTTTATTATGAGTTTACTTATTTATTTTTAATTTACAAACAGTAAAACTGACTCTTTTTGGTGTGCAGTTCTAAATGTTTTGCAAAATGTGTAGTCATGTAACTACCACCCAATCAAGGTACGGAAGAGTCCTATCACCTACCAAAATTCCCTGTGTGTACCCTTCTTGGTTAACCCCTCTTCTCCCAAGCCCTGGTGACCACTATATGTGCCCTATCCCTATAATTTTGTGTTTTCTGGATTGTCATATAAATGGAATAGTGCTGTATATAGCCTTTTGATTCTGGCTTCTTTCATTTAGCACAACACACTTGAGATTCATCCATGTGACCGCATCTATCAGTATTAGTTTCTTTTTATTGCTGAATAGTATTCTACTTATGCCTGTACCACATTTTGTTTATCCACTTACCTGTGGATGGAAATTTGGATTGTTGCCAGTTTAGGCAGCTACAAATAAAGCTGCTGTAAGTATTTACATACAAATCTCTAAAGTAAGGACATATGCTTTGTTTTTTTTCTCTAGTAAAAAGTTAGGAATAGAATTGCTAGATTTCTGTTCCTAATAGAGTCATGTAAGAGGGGTAGGTTTAATTTTTAAGAAACTATCAAATTGTTTTCCAAAATGGTTGTACCAGTTTACATTCCCACCAGCAATGTATGTGAGTTCTAGTCCATTTCATCCTTGCGAACACTTGACAGAGTCAGTCATTTTAATTTTAGACATTATAATAGGTGTTTAGTGATATCTTATTGTAGTTTGCATTGGCATTTCCTAATGCCTAAATGACACTGAACATCTTCTCATTTGCTTATTTGTCATTCATATGCCTTTTTACACCTGTTAACTCTTTTGCCCATTTTTATTGGTTTGTTTGTTTTCTTCTTTTTGAGTTCTGTTATCAGTGAATTGTAATGTAAACTTTTGATAGAAGACCTAGCTTTAAGAGAAAAATAGCTATTTAAAATTCTGTATTGACAGGAGAAAAAAATAATAGGCAACTTACAAATTATTTAGTACCTACTGTCTTCTTAGTGTGCGTGAACAAACCAAATGAGTATGACACTAACCAAATTTCCCCACTGTATTCCCATCTAGTTGGGAAGATGACTCAAATGAGTGGAGACCGCCTTTTTTCTTCCCTAATTTAGCTGTATTTAGCTGTGATACAGGTAAGAACTGTTACCAAAATTAGAAAGGGAAGAGATCTATGAGAGCTGTAATAGTCAAGGGAAGCTTCAGTTGACATTTGAAGATGGGTGGTATTTGCGGGAGAATAAAGAGGATGACTCAAGGACTAAGTAATAACACAAGTCAGGATGTGTAGACAGAACAAAGGAAACCTGTATGAAAGGGTAAAGTGGTAGTTGGGGAAAACTGGATTATAGACATCTGAGTGCTGAGATGAAGTGTTGGATGCTTTAATATGGCACTAGGCAACATTGTTTTAAACCCAGAAATGGCATAAAAGAGTAGAAAGATTAACCTAGAAAGGGAGATAGGAAATAACAACCGAGACAAAAACACAGTTGAGAGGTTGCTATATCCAGGCAGGATTGGGGCCTAAGTAGTAGAACAGTAAGCAAGGGATATTTATTAGAGACGGTTTAAAGGAAGAGATAATTGAATGCCAGGTTATCTGACCCAAACCTGTTCCCCTTCCACCATACCACTAAGCCATGTGTGTTAACAGCAGGAGTATATTAAAGAAAAATGCAGAGGCTTATAGGAACAAGAAGAAACTTTAAGCAGAATTATGACTCTAGTATTAAAAAAAAGGAGCTAAATAGTTTTTGTTTGGATGAAGGTAAAATTTGATAATTTCAATACCAAAATAGCAGACTTTAATATTAGACTACAGAAAAAATTACCCCTAGGAAATGGAAATAGGAAGAGCCAACTACTGGTTTGGCAGAGTTGGAAAGCAAACTGGTGAAAGATTATGTAAATGAATTAGAAATAGTGACATATGGATTCTGATATGCATACAAGATCTCAGCTTGTTTGGAAGTCTATTAATTGTGTCCTCAAGTAACTGGTGTTTGAATTCACAGTACTCTTTCCAAAAGTGGAATGTGCTTATTTTTCTCCATCACATGGTAGAGTTTGTATTTACTTTAAAAAATATTTTTCTGTTATGTTTGAGATTCTGGGTGCAAATTTTGGGAGTATAGAGATGGAATGGGAGCAGCTATTCTTTGGTTTATGCCAACTTGGATTCTTTCTACTTTTTTGAAATGGAAATGATATTCTAAGAGGCTTTTGTTCTTGGAAACTTTGAGGTATAACTGAAAAACTTAGGATCATATGATAAAAAGTATTTTTTCTCCATTTCTCTGTCATTTTCATACCTAATCTAGGTAAGTATACGTCTGATTTTTTTTCCTTTGAGACTTCTAGAAGCATTTTGGGCTTTCTATATATGGTAGAAAGATGATCATTTCATTGACATATAGCCTGCATTTTGGACTTGGTTGCTATGATTCCAGTGAAAATAGCACTTTTTTCACCTGCTAAGTACTGTTTTTAGGGAACTAAAGAAATTGACATATGCCTGGAGTAGGGGAAGGAGGAGTCACAAACCCGGCAACCTTTCATTGAGAAAAATCTAAAGCTGATAGTTCCAACATTTATATGACTTTGGAAACATTCATACCCACGGGTTGTTCTCAGGTGTCTATTAGCAAGTACTCCTTACTTTTGAGCTAATGTTCATTTAAAAAGCAAAAGATTTTTATGAGAGTATAATTTCATGAACCATGCATTTTTTGAAGTCTGAATCAGTTGTTGCCAATACCTGAGGATGGAAGAAGAATAGAATTCTAACAGTGAACATGGCCTTGCCTCTATGATTTCATAACACTGGTGAGATATGCTTTTTTAAAAATTTAATTCTTGCCAATTTTACTGTAGCAGGAATAAGCAAATATAGTATTCTGAGAGTTTTAAGGAGAGTAGACATAAAACAAGTTTAAAAAAGTTAATGGGGAAGATGACTACATTTCAGTGACTGTCAGAGTCCGTACACAGTCAGCGTCTTTCAGAAGTATAGCTGATATTAAGCATGCCAACCCTGAGTTATTTCAAGGCTTTGAATCAATGAAGAATGATAAACGTTTTCTCATCATACTATTCTTAGTATGTTATGATGCTTTTGAACTTTCAGTTGCTTGGCTTTAAAAGGGGATGCCCTTCTCTGGGCTTTGCCCAAGAGAAGAAAGAGACTATTTTAAGACAGAAAACATGGAGATTTTAAAAAGAGGAATATACTGCTACCTATAAATATCAGTTCTACTTAGTAAATTCCATGGAATCTATAACAAACAACAATGCATATTAAAAGCACTTAATCCAGGTCAGGCATAGTGGGTGATTTATGCCTATAATCCCAGCATTTTGGGAGGCCAAGGCAACAGGATTGCTTGAACCCAGAAGTTTGAGAACAGCCTAGGCTATATAGCGGGACCTCTTCTCTACCAAAATTAAAAAAGAAAAAAAATTAACAAGGCATGGTAGTGCATGCCTGTAGTCCCAGCTCCTCCAGAGGCTGAGGCAGAAGAATTACCTGAGCCCAAGAGGTTGAGGCATACCCACTCTCTATACATTCAAGATCCCATTACAAAGCAGATTGTGGTAGATATTATTTTGGAGATACCAAATAAAGTTTTGAGAACATGGGGAGGGAACACTTAGAAATTAAACTTTCCTTTCATTAATAGAATTAAGTAGTGTGAATAAATGAATTTAATGTAATTAGTCAGGACTCAGGACTCTTGGGTCACAAATAGCATAGAATCCATCTCATAGTAGCTTAAACAAAATGGACTCCCTTGGCTAACAAAATGGAAGAAGTTCAAGGGGTAAACCTCAGACTTGGCTACATCCCAGGTTTCAAATGATGCTGTCATAAGTTTCTTTGTGTCTTCATCTACTGGAGATTTTCTCCTTCACTCAGGTTTGTCAGGGGCTATGGCCAGCCACTATGGGCTTTTATTTTCACTGGTTATTGATCCTAGTTAAAGGAATAGCCTCTGACTTGATAGATTCTGTTTGGTCTGGCATGGGTAACATGTCCAGCCTTGAATAGTGGTAGTGTGTATGTGCACATGTGCACATGTGTGTATATGGGTACTGGATACTTGGCCTCACCCAACTCCATGGATAGGAAGGTAGATCTCCAAAGTGTCTGGGCAACCAAAAAACTGTATTCTATGTCAATAGTTTCAAAAATGGATCATACAGTCAGTTATGAACTATTCCTTATAAGCAAATTATCTAGTAATATTATAATATTGTGGAGTACAGAAAATTAATGATTGGAAAGGGCCAAAGCAACATTTTTCTCAGAGGGAAAGAAAGTCTGATAGTTTCTTTTATGGAGGACATTTATAGAGAAAATTATAATGAGAAAATTCAGTAGTAACCAGCATGTTTTCCAAGAACAGTACACTGTAGATCCATCCTCAAACTCTGATACATAAATAACATTGCCATGAATATAACTCTAAAAGACTCATTAAATTGGCCCCATGAATAAATATGACTCTAGGCTAATCAGTTTATTATCTTTGTCCACTTAGGAGTACCTGAGGAATACCTAAGAAGTATCATGTTTTGGGGTCCTTATTTATTGAGGACTCTGCCATTCTTGATACAAATAATATTTTGTGATTATTGGAGCATTACTAACAAAATGAACCTGTACTCCCTCACCAGTACAACATACACAGTTACATACATAATTTTGCATATGGCTTCAGAAGATTCAGCGGCCTCCCTCCTCCACCAACCATTTCATGAACCCATCAACTCCAGATTCAGAACCACTCCTCTTGGTCATTGTTAAATTACAGCTACGTCACAGGAAGAAAGCCATCGTGGTCGACTACCAACAGAGTATTTATAGTTGAAAATGCAGTTTGAATTGTGTGTTCATCAGTAGTGCTGACTTATATATTTGCTTATATCATCTTATAATGTGGTAAATATTTATGCAAGATGTTATGTGAGCAAAAGAATCCCATGAAATAGGGACTGTTGAGTGACCCTTTTAAACAGGCTAGAAATACTTTTGAAAAAGATGAGGATTAAAAATCTGGTGGATGTTGGTAGGTAGGAAGATCACATCCCCTAGGAAGGCTATAATTGGGAGTCAAAGTCATCTTGATGAATTGGAGAAAATGTAAGAAATGAATATGTAGGAAAATGGAAGGCCAACTTTGGGGTCATATTTCTGCCTGCTCATTGTATGACCTTGGACAAGTTTCCTGACCTCTGCTCATTTCCACAACTGTAAAATAGTGACAGTAATACTCCTTATTTCCCATGCTATTGGAAAATTAATCTGAGATAATCTGTATAAAGTGCTGGCATGTAGAGAGTGCTCAGTAAAAATCTTAGTTCTTATTATTGTGATTGTTATTAGTTTCAGTGGGAATTGAAATAGCAAAGTAGGAACAAAGAGAAACTACAATGAGTAAATAATTACTCATATGAGAGTATGACCTAAGAGACTCCATCTTGAAAGAATTAACAATGTAATTTTAATAAATTCAACCACAAAACTAACATCACTTTAGAGAGAGGAAATCCTTCCAGTTCTCTGTGCCCTTGTGAGATCCTTAATTGATAACTCTATTATTCTCTGAATTCAAAAAATAGAAGTTATTATGAAGGTCGCTTGGATGAGTGATTTTCAAGTCTTTTTTAGAGCAACACAAATGAAGATGAATATTCACATATATCACATACGAGTACTCCATGGCAAGTTTGATTTAAAAGCATTGTGTGGGTATGTGTGTGTAGGCAGTAAAGCAAATAGCACCATAAGCTTTTTGTTTTTGTGATATTCATAAAAACTAATGCTCAGCATAAAAATATGACTCAGTAGGAATTGCTTATTGTAGGCTACCCCATAGATAAGATTGGCTGCATGGGATGTTTTCAGTCTCTACCTCTTCTCCTACTTGTTAAAGCTATCAATATGCAAGCAAGAGTGGCTTTATTATAGGAAGAATCGTGAACCCATTCTGTGTTTCTACTTTAAAAGTCATCCACAAATGTCCATATTATTATTATTTTTAACAAATGACTTGGCACAAAGTCACAATTGACCATGCCCTATAGCATAGTACTCTGATTATAAGGACTTCTAGTTTAGAGGAAAGCCTCAAAAGTGAGTAAAAATATCAAATCCCTCCCACTCCCCACATAATTTAAAATCACTAAATAATAATGCTATTCAAATATAAGCAGTTAAGCAGATGATAGCATAATATATAGTTGTTATCTTCTTTGGTCAACAGGAAAAAAAAAAAAAACCCTGTTAGGGATTTAAACCAGCTATGAAAAATTTCTTGATTTATATATTGGGCTAGAATTAGCATTTAGGGAATGGCCATGAGAGCTTTTAACTCTGTGTGTTTTTAAAGGTAAGAATAAATTTCATATTTGAGATGCTTTTGATGTGCCTGTAACCAGAATAGAAGTGTCTTAGATTATAACTTTATCTCAGATTGAGTAATTCTGTTGTAATAAGTCAGCATATGTTGCTGTCTAGTCTAAAAATTGCATGAAGATAAAAACATAGTATGTAAAACCATCTATAGTATCAAGTCTTTACAATTCCACTATGCTTAAGATATAATGCCAACACCATACTCTAGATAATTTCCAGATGGTTTAAAGAGAACCTCAGTTGAGAAAAGCACTTAGTTGAATACATATCTGACTCCTGGATAAAGGAGTACTTTATATGAAGAGAGCAATGGAAGAAAACAGACACATACAAACTGAACATTTTGATTATATAAAAATTCAAAATTCCTATATACCAAACAAAATTAAGATAAAAGATCTGAAATGGTGAATAGTTAATATCTCTATACTAGGAACTAAGAAGACCAGGAATACTTCTGAAAGAGGAAGAGGAAAAAAGCAAAGGACACAAACAGCTTATAGAAAAGCAAACACATAGGGAGCATGCGAAATTGTAAACTGTATAATCATGCTAGTAAATAGAGAAACAGACATGAAAGCAACATTCAGTACCATGAGATTGTCAGAAAAAGCAAATGGTGGGCAGGGAACATTGAGACCATCATTTTTGGATGTCAGTAAGGAGTAATTTAGCAGCATGTACCATGAGTAGTGCAATGTGGTGACTCCACAGTATACCATGGGAGGTCATGTGTTGTGGTGACTCCACAGTAATGACTCTCCACCCAGATGGCCTTGTTTGAATCCCAGCTTGACTGCTTATTTGCTATGTGACCTTGAGCAAGTTAGTTAACCTTATGTGCCCTGGTTTCCTCATCTGTATAATGGGGATATGATAGAATGTACCAAACATAATTGTTATAAGGGCTTATTGAGTTAGTATAGGTAAAGTACTTAGAATTGTACTTGTCTCATAGTAAGCCCTACATAAGTATGTTTGTTTATTATGATCACTAGTATTGTTATCAATTATTGTCTAATGTACTTCATAAGGTCTAGTTTCTAGGACTGTGTTATCAGGAAATTATAATACATGTGGAAAAAATTAATGTACAGTGGTGTTCATTTTGGCCTAATTTTTAAAATTTTAGATAACTTTTTCCCTAATGAATTGGAGATTAGTCAAATCTTGGTAAATGTATTTTTTTATCATATTATAAATGCAACTATTTCTATGAACATAATTTATGGGAAATCATAAAAAAATTTTCTATTTAACGTTACCATATACAACTTGTGTTACATAGAAAACTTGTGTGTGCACAGTTATATATATGTATATTTCATTCTCAGTGGAAGGAAATGTATATTTCATTCTTAGGTAGACACACCTCAAAATTCCTGGTGCCTAACTCTGAATAATAGGATCACTGTTTTGTTAGTTTTTCTTGCCTCTATTTATCAAGTTTTCTACAATAAAAATATATTGTTTCTAGGGTGAAAATTATTAAATAACAGCAGTAATGATTTTATTTGAGAATATAATAAATATCTCACATCTATAAGAACAAAATCATCTTTGCCTCCAGATGGCACTACTATTTTCAAGGGAAGTAAATGATTCTGGACCGATGGGCATTTTGCTCAGTTATGATGGATATGTTTGTTTTGCTTTCCCAATCTGTCTTAGAAGTAGGGGTGAGGGAGTGGGGACTGGGTCTTGCATGTACTTCCTCAAATGCTCCTCTTTTTCTTACAGCTTTTTGCCTGCTTCTAGAGTCTTTAAGATTGTAAGACCATTTGTTATAAGATCTATTAAAATCACTTGAGAGTAAATTGCATTATTATGTTTATAATAATCTGAATAAGCAAACATGATGACTAAAACGCGTTTTTCATAGTATAGTTTATTTCCTAAGCTAATAGAGTGACTTTAAGAGCTATTAGAGCAGAATAAAAATATTGCATTAAAAAATACATTATTCTCGCATTTATTTCTCGTCTGCATTAATGATCTTTCCTCCTGCTCCATCATTTTATCAGGCCTGAAATGTGACCCCTTCAGTTCCTGTATTCCTGTTAGAATGGTTCTTTCAGAGACTTGGATTACATGGACCATCTTTTTTTTTTTCCTTTTTAATTTCTATTTATTTATTTAGAATCAGGGTCTCTGTCATCCATGCTGAAGTGCAGTGATATGATCATGACTTACCATAGCCTCAACCTCTTGGGCTCAGGTGATTCTTCCAGCTCAGCCTCCCAAGTAGCTGGAACTACAGATGCATGACCCCACATCCAGCTTATTTATTTATTTATTTATTTATTTCTTTATTTATTATAGAGATGATGTCTTGCTGTGTTGCCTAGGCTGGTCTCAAGCTCCTAGTCTCAAGCAATCCTCCTACCTTGGTCTCCCAAAGTGCTAGGATTACAGCTGTGAATCACAGCACCTAGCCCTGTTGTTTTAAGTTACATTATGAAGCAAAGTTAACTGTGAGTAAATAGGAAATGTTTTATTTATTAATCTGTATTAGGTGAATCACTAATGTGAGCCTAGTAGAAATTTTTTGTAAGCTAATCAGCTGCAAGATATTTTAAGATTTGCATTTATGCATATCATGAAGAACGTATTGTTTTAAAAACAATTTTGTTAATAACCCTAATATTGCTAATAACTTCACAATTTGCTGTTGCCCTGCTGACTGAAAAATATACTCATGGAGTCTCTGATTACCATGGAAATAGTTTTATCTAGATTTGCATTTATAATTTATCCAACTGTTATTGCTAAGTAATAACTTTTATAGTGAAAACTAGATATGTCATAAGGCAGAAAATTAAAGGAAAAATAATTATTACATACATTTCCTCCAGAAGCTCTCATGTTAACATCAGCATATATGACAAATTTTTGTACAAAAATCCTGAATGTATTTAAGTTTGGCCTATCGGGTACTAATTTTGGAGTCTACTTTTCAAAAGTTCAGAAGGGAGTTACTTGAGACAAGTAGGAATCAAGGTAGATTGTAGCAGTTAGTTTTTGGTAAGCTGAATCAGTGACCAGATCTAGACAGGGGTTAGGAATTTTTACATGATACCTTATTTGTCTTTTTGTTACTTTTACATTCAATTACCAAAGTCAATAATAATATCAGTATTTTGCTGCCCAAAATTAGCAAATGCTAATTTATCATTTGGTTCAGATCCTGCTTTCAATGAGAGGCAGGATATTACAGATGCAGTTCAAGTCATACGTGGATCCCGGCCCTTTCACTTCCTGTCATCTTTGCAGAAGAAGTCTAAGTCAAGAATGTCATATGTGTTCTCTGCCCATGTTTTAATCCACATATATAGGTATATGCATTTATTGAACAGTTTTACAGAAATGGATTCTTACGCTTGCAAAACATCTGATGCTTTTTGAGTTCTGTGTCTGATGATACATTTATTTCTAGTTCATTCTACTTTAGTTGATTGATAGTATTCTATTGCTTATCCAGTTCCCTTTTAATGAATATTTAGGTTGTTTCCAGGTTTATTGCCAATAAAAATAGTGCTGTGAAAGCCACTTTTTGAGCACAAGAGCAGAGCTTTCTCTAGGATATATAATTAGAAGTAGAATTTTCAGGTAATGAGAATATATATATATATAATCTTAAACATTTTGCATAATGCCGATGAGTATGTTTGTACTGGTTTTCATTCTCAGCAGCATGTGTGAGGTACTGATTTTCTACATCTTTGCCTGCATTTTGTATTGTAGGTAGGAAACTGTGTTTCATTTGTAGTTTAAGTATGAATGTCCTCATTACTAGTGAGGTTGGGCATATGTTCATGGGTTTATCAGACTGGATTTCCTCTTCTTTATATTTCTGTTCATATTCTGTTTGCTCATATTTCTTGTGACTTTCCTTCTGTTAATTAATTTGCAAAAGTTATTAATCTGTGCATTAAACCTTTGGTTATGTGAGTTGAGAATATGCTCTCCCAGTCTGGCTTGTCCTTTAACCTTGTCATAGTGTTCTTTTTCATACAGATTATTTAAATTTTCATGCAGTCAGTTTTCAATTTTTCTTTCTTAAGTTTTGTGCTTTATAGCATTGCCCCAAAATCACTTCCTACCTTAATTTCCTAAAGATATTTTTCAATATATTCTTCCAGTAGTATTTTTGTCTGTCTTTAGGTCTCAAAGCTTTTCATGTAGTAGTTGATAAAATAATTTATTTTCAGAAATGTAGTTACTTTAGGAAATGATGCATGGCTATCACCATCTTCTAAAATAATCCTCACAGCGACAGTGATAATTTCTATGATATTTAAGGAGCTAAGAACAGAAAACAGTTACGTACTATGACTTACCAAGAATGACTGCTACATAGCTATTTAGAAGCTTTCAATAAACACTAGATAAAATATACAAGTTAGGGTTGTGCTTATTTCTTATTTGGTTTTGTGGTTCATATGTTTGTAAAAATAGTATGCTGGTGTGGAAAGTTGAAATAGGGGAAACTTCTAGTTTTGACTATCATAGTCATTCAGTGTAGACTTAGATTATTATCTTAAATTTCTTTTGGAAGTAAATATAAGGCCACGCAGCCTGGAAAAGTTCAAATGATACATGTTTGGGCTGTGTACGCTCAACATACTTTGTCACCTGAAATATGATGGGGCACTCAGTAGTCCTTGTGGAATGGAATGATCCCTAAATAAGGCAGATGTATTCACAGTGGCATGGTCTGGGTCAGAGAGCATTCAGCCACAGATTAAAAGACAAATGTTATATACTTTTAGAAAATATAAATAAGTAAAAAAATGTTCATAAGCCCAGAAAGTGCTGGCAGTTGAATTTTTGAGAATATTGTTGGTGTTGCCATTCTAAGGATCTCAGATGAGCCTATTTTTTGCTCCTAATAAGAGGAACATTTTTTTTTTTTTTTAGTGTTTCTTCATTTCTCTTGTTCCTTCATCTCTCTTCAGTTTAGATTACTGATAGACACTGCCTGCATTTTATTATTGAAAGCCTAAATCTGAATCCCCAAACTGTGAATACTTAGCAAAAAATCTAGCTAGAATACCAGCTTGATCTTTTTTTACTTCACTTATGTATTCTAACACAATTTCAGTCTTCTGAAACTGAACCAATTTGAACTACAATTTTGGGGATAAGTCAGTCTTTGAAAAATAAGTGATTAAATTTGAGCAATTCACTGCTTTCCTAACAGTAAGAATGGCACAGCTCCACCCAACCCTCCCTGCAAATAAGGAAAGTCACCCATAGCTGTCTATAGGAGAGGGTGTATGCAGCAGTGACCAACCTTGCCGTTAGTGGTCACCATGTGCCAGATTCAATGGTGAGCACTTTCCGAGCATTAGTTTCTATGGTGACTGTAGGAGACACTGTGATCAATCTGGTTTGCTGACGAGGAAACTGATACTTTTGAGAGGCTGAGTAGCTTGTCTGGGATTAGTTAGTAAAATGTAGCAACTGGGGTTATCTCCCAGCTCTGATGCTAAGCCCCTCCCCTTTTTGTTGATATTGTCTTCCTAGTTACAGTGAGCAGTGGTTAAGTTTTATAATGCTGTGCACTTTGTGCTTTGACGTGAGTAGATTTTCTTCTTCTGTACTTGGGAAGAGGTGGGGTAGGAGAAGAGGACCCATGGGATTCCTTCATCTTGGTTTGTGCCTGCAGAGGAGGCAAGGTGAAGGAAGATGAGACTTTCTTCCAGCAACACTGAAGACTAAAGTTTGTTTGCTTGGTCGTCAATCCTAGCACTTGCTGGGGATGTATATGCAGATGGTGTCTTACATAAGTACCTTGTGATGTGACGTTGTCTGATGACAACATGAGTAGGACGACACAGTCCAAGAAGGGAAGATGGATCGCAGTAGCATTGTGTTCAGCACTTTATTTTTTTAATAGAAGGAAAAGAAAAAGCTGGCTGTAGAGCATAATATGCCATGTGATGCCATTTATATAAAAATTCTAAAACATGTAAAGTATGTCATTTTATTTTTTGTATGTATGTAATGGAAGTTTAAGTATACGGAACAAAGATAATCAGAATTTAATTAGCGCTGGCCCCTGGGAAGGAGGGACAAGAGGGACAAAGGAGACATTACTCTTGTAAGTAATATTCTCATTTAATATTTGAAAAAGCTCTGAAAGGAATTTGGATTTCATAAAATGCTAACATCTTTTATTCTAGGTAGAAAGTTTTGGGGTATTGTGTTAGATGTTAGATTCTTGTTTCTTCTTTTATGTATTCGAATTTTCCCTCCAGATAGCAGCAACAACAAAATGTGGTCATAGATGACAAGTGTGAGCCACTGTGCCTGGACTCATTTTAAGAATGCACTTGTATTCATAACAAGGATTTGCTATTAATCGCTGTGCCTCCAAACAAAAATAGTGTAGAATCTAGAACTAAATGGTTTCTTTGATTGGGCTACTGAAAAAAAGAAGCAGCCCAGTGCAACCAGCCAAAACAAGAGGCATGAAGCGCTTCTTGCCACAACTAAAACTGGGTAGTTTGGATGTAGTAACAAATTGCTGTTCGGGTCTCTCAAATTGGATAAGGTGACCTTGAATTGAGAGTTGGAGTGCTAAAGGTGATCTGAGGTTTCCTCTTATAAGCCTTTGTGTGGTTTATGTCTTGGTGGCTGTATATGTTCTGTATATTCTAGCAGTGGTCTGTAAAGTACATGGGATGTGATGCTATTGGGCTCTGTGGACACATAAATTTTAACGGTACAGCCTCAATTATTTCAGGTAAGAAAGAAATCTGAATGACCAGTCTACATGTACTTACTTCGTGGAGTAATCCTTCTCCCCCCTCACAGTCTGAGATGTTCAAGTTTACTCACAGATGGGTAAGAAAAATAAATTCTTTGAGAAATTCTGCTTCTCTGAGTTCCAGTGAAATGTCCTGAGCCATGTAGGTGGGTCACAAGACCCTAGCTTGCATTTTAATTTTATTTCTGTATCTTAAACGTGATTTAAGCTTCTACAGTTAAACTAGGAAGTAGTGTTAACAGTTCCCTGAATTAAGTCTCTATAAATTTCAAGACTATAAACTACTGTTATTGCTCAATTAAAGGTGCATATGCTGTAAACTGAATATTTGAGAAAATCTGGATTTGTTCTTTTTTGGAGGATGGAGGATTCTCTGCCATTGACTCATTTTTTAAATTTGTAAAACATTTTTCTTAAAATTTTTTTTTTTAAAGATAGAAATGGGGATCTTGCTATGTTGTCTAGGCTGGTCTCAAACTCCTGGGCTCAAGCAATCCTCCCATCTTGGCTTCCCAAAGTGCTAGGGTTACAAGTGTAAGCCACTGTACCTGGCCTCATTGACTCATTTTAAGAATGCACTTGTATTCATAACTTTATTATTAGATAACTTAAACACTATTTAATTTACTGAAAGCACAAGTGACGTGACTTGGAGTGGTGTGGGTGAGAAGTAGCCTGCTTGTTTGCGATAAACTCAGATCAGAGAGCATTTGATTACAACTTACTGTATTAACAATAGGACATTTATATATGTGTGTAAGATTATTAGCATACTTTCTAAAATATTTCACTTAGATTTGAATTTAACAGCTTAGAAAATGAAAAATATATATGCATATATATACATGTATAGTTCTTTAAAGGTAACTAATATTTTATGTGACTTGTACTTAACAGCTTTTAAAGATAGCATCATATATAATGGCAGCTATTGGAATTTATGTAGTTTTTAAAAAAATACTATAGTTTAAAGGACTTTATTGGCATTGTGTCATTTAGATTCATAACATCCTTTTTATATAAATAGGGAAATTTACATAATGTAAATATGTATAGGGGCATTTTTAGTAAAGAGATATGAAATATATTCTTCTTAAAGTCCTGAAGAAAATCACTGTTTAAAAAAAGAGAATTCAGGACTGAGTTGGTAATTTACCTGTCTGTGGACATTTTACTATGAACTTTTGAAATATGTTAATGGACCTCCTAGACTGGGCGTGGTGGCTCACACCTGTAATTCCATCACTTTGGGAGGCCAAGGTGGGAGTATTATTTGAGCCCAAGAGTTCAAGATCAGCCTAGGCGGCATAGCAAGACCTCGTCTCTCCAAAACTTATCACAAAATTAGGCAAGCATGGTGGTGTGCACCTGTAATCCCAGCCACTTGGGAGACTGAGGCAGAAGGATTGCCTGAGCCCAGGAAGTTGAGGCTATAGTGAGCCGTGATCATGCCACTGCCCTCCAACATGGTTGACAGACAAAAAAAATTTACATGAAGTTAAAATATGAATATATTTCAATCTTAATAATGTATTTTACTTGTTAACATTTATTATAGAATATGTTCAGTTTTCAAAATAATGACCTAACCTAGAACTTCTTAATAATTAGGAATACTTTTTTTTAGGTAACTAATTATTTGGAAAATAGAAATCACATTTATAATATGCTTGCTATCACCTGAGAAAAGCTCCATCAGAAATTATGAAGTTTATGTTGAAAAGTTGTGACAAAAACAAAATTGTGCAGGACAGATAAGTCCTGAGTCTTGTAGTTGGCAATCTGGGAAGCATGGCTATCCCTGAAGAAGGCAACCCATGGATTGTCGAAATTGAGTTCTGGATAGTTCATGGCTCCATGTAATAAGGGAAAACACTAAGAATTTGTGTAAAGATAGGAGAGAAAAATATAAGTGGCTAATAAACATATGATAAGTTTTATCTCACTTAATATCAGAGAAATAGCAACTGAGACCATAAACATCTACTCCTTGCTTTCTGTATTACAACATTTTTAAAAATAGCTTGTTTTTTAAGATGAGAGTATGCATGTACCTCTGATGACAGTCTAAATGAGGATATCCTTTCTGGAAAGCGATTTGGCAATATGTTAAGAGCCTTGTTTCTTTACCCTTTGACCTAGTATCCCTACTTCTAGGAAATGATCCTGGGGGAATAATGAGAAATGTGGACAAACATTTACCACGATTTATTGCAGTGTCGGCAAGACCTACAAAATCACAAATAATAGGAGAATTATCCAGTGAAGTTTGGGACATGGCTATAATTTAGGACTGTGTCACTATTTAAAATATTTTCAAATAACTTTCAAAACATAGGAAGATGCTGTTTCTTATAATGCTGCATGAAAAAAGCAGAGTATAAAACCAGATATAAAACTGTGTACAACATTATCTCAATACTTTTCATATATCCATATATGCAAAAACATACATTCTTAGATGTATTCCCAGATGAATTATAGAAATACATTAAATACTAATTTATTTCTCTGGGTGGTGATATGCGTGGTTTCATTTTTCTTAACACTTAATTTCTGTTTTCTACAGTCTATTGTTTCTATAAATAGAGAATCCAATAGTTAAAATAGTTTTATAAAAATGCTATTTATAAAACTATTTTATTTATTTAGCATTCTTATAAAAGGAAATATTACTCTTTGAATTGTAAAGTTTATTACAGATGACTGGATTATATTAATAAGTTTAAATCACTAACTTTGGAGTATAAAGAAATATAGTGTGATGTCTGCCTTTCAGCAGTATAAAACTTAGTGGAGGAAACAAGATAAAAACTCCATTGAAAACCCTGCAAATAAGATCTCTTGAGTTTTTAGAACTTACCTCTATAGCTACATTAAAATAAAGAATGGAAATCTAGCTGATGTTCTCTTCATAAATATATATTTATGGTTTTGATCAGTTACCTGATAACTGGTACTAACTAATAAAATTAATCATCTTCATCATTTTCTCTAATTCATTGAAGTCTGGGTTTGGCCTGTCACATGGAATGCCCCTGTTACAGGCCCCAAATCTGTGAAGGCTTGTGCGGAAAATTCTTTACATATTCCGAAGAAGTCACCCAGAGGTCCAGCAGGGAAAAACACTGGTTTATTAGAACTTACAGGAGGCATTGATGGCGGCCAGTCGGTGAAGAAAGCGTCTGCACTTCCAAACAGTACAGCAAACAGTTTTATAGCCAAGCAAGTTAATTATTCACCTGGCTACATAGTGTTTACAATTACAGTGAGTAGGGGTGCCACCCACTTTGTTCTCACCTCTGTTCAATTACCTGCACTCTTTGACTGTTACTGGGAATATGCTTATCCTGCAGAGACCAGTCTTGGCCAGAGGCTGCTCCCTGAGGGATAGGGCAGAAAGAAGCCAGGTACAGGAGGAAAGAGTCAATATCCAGACAATTACCTCATAGCCCTTTTCTTCCCCCTTTTGTATGTTTGGATTAAAACTTGAAACACTTTCACTTAGAGATAGTGGGTCCCAACTAGTTCAAATATGACAGATGATAAAGAAGCTTTTAAAAAAATTTTTAGCTGAGGATATTGATTTGGCTACATGTTGGGTGGCCTTCTGCTTCAGCACTCTAGCAGAAGGAGCTAGGCAGGAAGCAGGACTCTTCGAAGGGTGTGTGTGGTTTCTTGTTTGTTTTTGGTTTTGGTGCTCTCTACAAGTCTAATCTCAAAATTGGTGCCTTTTAACTTCTAGAAAGGTTTTACTAAGGGCATGTCAACAGGTTACGAGAATTCTCTTTACATTAACTTACTAGTGTATATTATTGAAATAAAATACTCTACTATTAGGGTTAGCATTCAGAAGTGAACACCTTTCCAGTAGTAAATAGCAACGGAACAAATATTAATCGTTTAAGAAGTGTGGCATTTTAGAGTACTACAGTAAGACTGAAATATTTAAGAGAGCTGCTAACTAATGTAAAGATGGGACGGTGAACTAATTTCTTTAGAAAGATGTATTTTTAATGAAGTGGGACCTCCGATAGATTTGAGTGATCTACAGTCATTTAGATTCATTATGTGCATATGCTTGCAAATCATATTCTAAAACTATGAAAAAAGCTATTTGGCATACTTGGAAGTCAAGTGAAATCCTGTCTGTCAGTGGTAATTTATGCAGACTTTAACACTGTTTTATTTGAAGAATAAGCTGTTTAATGAATGGATCAATAAAATTTCACAAAAGTAAACCATTCAATCAAAACTAATTATATGGGAGGCATGATAAAATTTCATTTTAATATGGGAAATTATGTGAGAAGGGATACATTTTTACGACCTTGTAAGCCATTTATGGCCATAGACTCTGATTTTAAGACTTTCTCTAGCTGCATAAAAATATAATCAAGTACATGTAACAGGGCTTTCTGTTGTTACTAGACTGTATTTTTCCTATATTGCAGATCTTCCTAACAGATACCTATGACTTTGAGGACAGTGTTGTGGCTGGAGTTGAATTTGCACTGCTTGGATTTGAATTCTCGCTATGAACAGTTCAGTATTATGACACTGGAAAAGTTATCAATTTCTATAACCCCTCATTTCAAATTGTAATCATCTATTTAATTTTGGGGGTAGTTGAGAAGATAACATGAATAATACCCACAGAGTCCTTAGCACAATTCTTGGCACTTGTGTAAATGTTAACTCTTTGCACTGGTGGTCATTATTTAATTAAGTCATATGTTTTTAACTACTTGCTATTACATTTGTTAGACTAAAACATGTAAGTTCGATAATTATGCAACTTGAATTCACGTATCCCTGAAACCATCGACTCAGATTTCAACACTGAGATCTGTACCTATCTTGTAGATTACATACTCTGATGGACAAGAGACTGAAAAAAGTTTTTTAAAAATATTTTTTAACAATTATTTTGTTTAGTAATGAATTGTTTTATTTTAACATTCTGCAAGTGTAGTATTTGAAAATCCTAAATGTAATTGTTTAAGATCCTGTCCATCAGGAACCTTAGTTAAACCTTTTGATGACTTCCCATTGCCCTTAGGATGAGAAGTCTAAACTCTTCAATATGGCCTACGAGACCCAGGCCTGGCCCCAACTGGCTCTTTATCTCCTC
Source organism: Carlito syrichta (assembly GCF_000164805.1). Classification (NCBI taxonomy): domain Eukaryota; kingdom Metazoa; phylum Chordata; class Mammalia; order Primates; family Tarsiidae; genus Carlito; species Carlito syrichta. The sequence continues at coordinate 1,201,263 of NW_007252238.1, read as the reverse complement.
TCTTATAACTTAACTCTAGCTGTGTTGAATTTCTCCAAGTTCTCCAGCAGTGTATACTGTCACTTGTAGGCAGTTTTCTCTGCCCAGGGCAATTCACGTTCCATACCTCCCAACTACCACAATGCCTTTGTCCACGTCCATGTTCTACCTGTTAGTACTTCAGGGCTCAGCTTCAACATTGCTCCATCCAGAAGCATTCCAAACTCTGTGACCTTAAATCCCCCTTCTGTCTATTCTCTCGACTCTTCATACTTCTCTGTCAAAATATGTATATAAGTATTGTTGTTGTGACTACCACTATTTTATTATTTTGTATTACTTGTGTACCAGTCCTTCCTTCTGGAATGTGTGTTCCACGAGGAACGTGCTGTGTCCCTCTTGTTCATTCTTCTAACTCAGATTAACATTCAAAACTTGGGAAATCTTGAAGTTGGAGAAGATTGGCAAAGCCAGGTCAAGAGCTGCAGGGGGGGACACACAGGTACCCTCACTTGCCCTTCACGTATGAAGTAGGTACTTTCCATCAGAGACCTTCTCCAACTTCTCCCGGGAGTCCTTGCATTTGTAAAGTGCTTTGAAATACCAATGATGTTATGTGGCCCATAACATCAGCAGGGGTAGCTGATCCCAAACCAGGCAAAGCGAGACCAATGGCAGGTCCAAACTTCACCTGTACAATGACCACTTATGTACCTAATCCTAAATTGTGCCCCACGTCTTTAAAATCAAAAAAAGAAATTCCGAAGATCTCTCAAATTTTTATGAGTACAAAACATTCAAACATGGCTAGAATCAGGCCAGTTCTTCTTTAGTGAAAGTAAAACCCAAGTATAACTAGTTCAGGAAGTAATTGATATTTGCTTGCAATAGAATTTTGTTAAACATGGTAGGTAACTTTATTTTTTATTTGTTTTATTTGATTTTATTATAGAGATGTGGGATACAAGTGAGGATTCCCTACATAAGTAGGCTGCATGCAGGTGATGTTTAGACTTCCAACTGGCCCTCACTCCCCCCATGGGAAGTTGTCACATGGCCCCCACCCTCCTCCCTTCCCTCTCCTGGTAGTGCCCAGCAACTGCTAATCCCTCCCTTGTGCTCTAAGCATGGTAACTTTCTTTTTTTTTTTTTTTGAGTCTAGTCTCACTGTTGCCCAGGATGGTGTGCAGTGGCATGCTCACAGCCACTGCAGCCTTGACCTGCTGGGCTCAGGTGATCCTTCTGCCTCAGCCTTCCAAGTAGCAGGAACTACAGGCATGTGCCACCACGCCCAGCTAATTTTTTGATTTATTGTAGAGACAAGGTCTCACCAAGTTGCCCAGGCTGGTCTCGAACCCTGGGCTTGAGCAATCCTCTCACCTCAGCTTCCCAAAGTGCTAGGATTACATGCTTGAGCTGCAGCACTCAGCTTTAAACACTGTAACTTTCAAACGTGAAATCCCTCACTGGGGAGAAGTGAAGTCTTTGTGCCTTTGCGGTAATTGTGCATGTAACAAGAGGGGATGTGAAAGGTATGTCTTGAACCTACTCTTCCTTTCCTACTTGTATCTTGGGAATATGTGAGCAAGGCGTGTGTGTGTGTGTGTACACACAGACATGTACATGCTGCACATGTGTATAACCGTCAAATGATTTGCAAGATATTTTCACCCTTGAGAACTGTAGAGACAAAGGGTGATAGCCGAGTCTTAGACTCTTTGTATAGTCTTATGATGAGAATAGTGTATCTTTCTGTTCAAAGCCATATAATATGTCAAATTGTCAATGTTATGATCAGTTATTTCCATCTGCTGGATTTTCCTTAAGCAATGTAAGTCTGTTTTGGATTTTAGGGGATGTTATATGAGCAGAAGACAATTTTAAAATCACTGCTATCTTATTAGAAATTAATCCTCAAGACTATAAAATATTTGAAATTGAACCATTCAGTAACTTTGTGGGCTGACATAATTTGCTGAAAATCCAATACAAAAGTTTGGAACCATTTCATTCCCCATATGCATTTAAGTTTATAAGCCTAGAAGATTCTGCTAAATATATGCTTTTATTTCTGGTTATTTTAAGTCAGTTAAATTTGATTATAATTTTTTCCTTCAGGTAACATTCTCAGAAGCAAATATTACAAATAAATTGTGAATGTAAATGAAAAACATTACATAGACTTTCATCATTGCTGAAAGTATGCCCCTAAGTATATTTCCTTGTTTTTTATTATGTTTTCTTGTGCTTTGATATTATGTTTTAAAATCATTTTATCATTTTACTTCCAAAAAATTCATCATCAAGATCCGTGTATATTAGTTTGAATTTGAATTTCTAGATGAGATGGTGGAGCATAAGTGTTAGAAAACGATTGCTTGAAATTAACAGAGCATTACTCTAGCATTATACTTATGCTTGTGGCAGGAGACTTGAGATACTTTGTTTGCATTTTCATGCATAGATACTTGTCTCTCCCTCCTCCAAACCCCCAAATAACAAGGAACACAACAACAAAGGTTCTGGCACCCACCCTTGGAATGGGTTTTGGTCAATAACAAAATTTTGACTATTGGTGTACCTCATTTAATTAATAAATGTGTTCTTGTTTCTTCTTTGTAAATATAAATCCCTTTTGTCATAATTAAAATTTATTCAGAAGAACTTTTCTTTTAAATAAATCTTGTTCTAAATAAAAATTTTACCTAATGCAAATAATCAGTGAATAATTTCAGTTTTGAAATATACATTTTTTACAAACTGGAGTTTCCAGTTGTTTTATGCAGGTATGCCAAGCTTTAAGTCTGATCTGTGAAATGAAATGAAGACAAATTGGACATTGATTTTTACATTACAAAGTAATGCCAAATTAAAAGCATCAGAAGTGCAAATTTTTGAAATCAGATTTATCAGAGTTCAACATCTGATTCAGCTCTCTATGCCTGAGCAAAATGCAACTTCTCTCAATTTGGATTTCCCATCCAAGGAACAGGATGATAGCTACCAAAAAGAATGCACAGGTTGGGCGCAGTGGCTCATGCCTGCAATCCCAGCACTTTGGGAGGCCGAGGTAAGAGGGTTGCTTGAGGCCAGGAGTGTGAGACTAGCCTGGGCAACATAGCAAGACGCCATCTCTACAAAGCAATATCAAAAAGTAAGCTAGACATGGTGGCATACACCTCTAGTTCCAGCTACTCTGAAACCTGAGGCAGAATGATCGCCCAAGCCCTGAAGTTGGAGGCTGCCATGAGTTATGAGCATGACACTGCACTCCAACCCATGTGAAGAGTGAGAACCTGACTCAAAAATAAAAATAAAAATAGACAAAATAAATATGAAACGAATGTACTGTAGTATGAAACTTTAGATATTTAGCAAATTATCGCCGTGTCATCTAGATAACAATTCTTTGGGTACATTTAAAATAGAAAGTACATCAATGAGAACCTGAAAATTTTTGGTATTACTTTAGAAAACCTACCTTTATTTATAACATAAACTAGTTATCAAAAGAAGTATTAACAAAAGAAGTATTAAGAAGTATGCTTAAATTTTAGGATCTTGAACTTCTACACTGGTTCTTATTTTCCTGTCTATATTTTTCAGAACATTTAAATTAGTAAATTATGATGATCAAATCTAGTATATTACAAAGTTTGTCTCAATATTATGGCCTCATTTTCCAGTTAATATCTGGCTCTGTATAAAAACGTATTCTCTGAAGCATGAGAGAAATTTGTAAAGAATATGCAGGAAAAAAAGTAAAGTATTATGGAGAGAGGGCAGGCATTGGAATCTGCTATAAGTAGATATTTTTCTCCCTGTCATTAGAAATAGAACATCCCCCTAAACTTCTCTTTTTTTATGGGCTTGATCACCTTCCTTTCAACACTTGACTACTTTCTAATGGAAAATTTCCTTTTGGAGCCAGGAGGGATTTTGTCTGTAATAAAGATATTATTACCCAGTAAATGAAAAGCAGACTATAACAGAATAAAAAGCTAAGGGCTGGTGGAATAGAGAGAATGCTTTCTTTTTCCTTTTCAGCATCCAGTATGTGTTTGGAACTCAAATAGTAATTTATTGAAACATACAATTGAAGCTTTGTAGTAATGCAAGAGGGGAAATGTAAGGATTTTGTACTGTAGACTATTTTTGTGATTTCAGTTTTTTGAATTAAACTATTTGGGTCTTACTCTTGTCAGCTAATTTAGAATAATTTTAAGTGCTCTACTATAAAATGTGTGTTTACAAATACATATGTATATTTATGTATATGTATATACATACCAATATATATGAATATCTGTTTATACATACCACTACATATGAATATGTGAAATAATACAGAATTCTCTAAACTAAAAAGTTTCCTATTGCTCCCCACTACCAAAAAAAGACACCCTCAAAACCAAGGGAACCGCTATTGGTATATATCCTTTCAGATTGTTCTATGCATTTACTTGCTTATAACTTGCCCTTAAACTTTTTTTTCTTTTAAGGATATGGGGTACAATTCAGTATTAGGTGTACAATTGTTTATCGTACAAGTAATGCAACTTCTGCGTCCTTTGGGCCCCCACTTTGCCTGGTTTGAGATCAGGTACCCTTATTGATGCCCCCCGCCCCAAGCAGTTTCCAGCTACTGCCCATCCCTTTCTTATAGTATTATGGTAAATGTTCAGGGTTCACTTATGAGTGAGAACATGCGATACTCACTTCTTTGTTTCTGTGATAGATCACTGAGTATTATAGACTAAATCCATCCAAGTTGCTGCGAAGTCCATAAGTTTGTCCTTCTTTATGGCTGTGTAATATTCCATCATGTACGTGTACCATATTTTTTTAATCCTGTCCAGCTTAAATTGGTATCACGATTGGTTCCATGTTGTTGCTATTGTGAATAGTGCTGCAAAAAACATGCATATGAGGGATCTTTTTTGTAGAATGATTTGAGTTCCTCTGGGTATATTCCCAATAGGGGAATTGCCGAGTCATATGGAAGGTCAATTTCTAGTTATTTTAGAAATCGCCACACTGTTTTCCATAGAGGTTTGGTACTAGTTTGCATTCCCACCAGCAGTGTAGAAGCATTCCCTTTTCTCCGCATCCTCACCATCATCTGTTGTTGTTTGTTTTATTAATGATGGCCATTCTTTTTGGGGTTAGGTGGTATCTCAATGTAGTTTTGATTTGCATTTCTCTGATGATTAGTGAGGCTGAGTACTTTTTCAAGTGTCTGTTGGCTGCCCATATGTTCATGCCATAAGAGAGAAGACAGACAAGTGGGACCTCATTAAACTGAAAAACTTCTGCAAAGCAAAATAAAGCATCAAGAGAGTGTGGAGACAGTCCACAGAATGGGAAAAGAATATTTGCCAACTATATGTCTGACAAAGGCCTAACACCCAGGATCTATAAGGAACTTAAATGTGCCAAAAGGAAAAAGACAAACAGCCTCATTAAAAAGTGGGCAAAAGACATGAATAGATACTTCTCAAAAGAAGCCCTTTTAAAATTAATTTAATAGTATCCTTTGGACTTATTTTTATGTCAAGCAGGAATGCCTTTTAAGCCTGTTTTGTTTTCTGTTGTAGGTATATATTTTAATCTTAAAACTTCTAAGAAAATAAAATTGAGGTATTTCTTCCTTCATATAATAAATATTTACCAACTGTCTATCATTAGCCACATAAGTACTAGGAATATTGAAATAAAGATAAGCTCCTAAGGACTTATATCGTGATTATACTGCAAGGACTTATATAATTATTCTTATGTTCATATATAAAAACAGTGTAAATATTGAAGACATAGCACAACATATCCTGGCCAGATATTTCATGTTCATATATCCTCTGCTACCATACAGATGTAGTTGACAATGTTTCTCTTATTAATTATTGAATGGCTTTGTACTTCACCTTGATTAGCTCCTCCTCCTTCCCCCACCTTCACTTTTTTCCAGTTTAGAATAATTACTGAAATGTAATTTGGTCTGGCAGTCAATTGTTAAGAATTCAAAGCCCGGAAGATAAGTATTATATTTGCCTACTGTCCATGAGGCTTATTACTATAACATAACACTGACTACTCCACTGAGCTGAGATTAGAAACCTGTATGTACTGTGACACTATTCCCCCATCACAGAACCTACAGCCTGGGTACTTCCATACTTAGAATCATGCACCACAATTCTTCTGCTTAATTTGGTTCCTTAAGTACCTAAAGTTGCTTCGTACCATTTGGGACCCACTTGAGACTGTGAGTAGCAAAGACAAAGACCTTATAAAGAGATGCCTAATCTCAGTGATTTAGGATTTTTGGTTTGGGAGCAACAAGAAGCTCAGGGGAGGTTGGTTGCTGGCATTGGTTTAGAAGCTTAAGAACATCAGAGTTGAGTCTTCATGATCCTCTTGGCCTTTTCCTCTTGGCCAAGAGGAAGGGGCATGGAGAAAAGATTGGTGTCTTTTAAGAAGTAGAAGATTCTCAGAAGGCCTCAGTAGGCTTCTCCTTACATTATATAGGCCAACACTGTGTCTCATGGCCACCTCTAGCACCAAAGGAAGCTGGGAAACATAGTGATAGCTTATTGCCACCCTGAGCAAAATAGAGCTTCTACGAGTTAGGAGGACAGGGGAAATGGATATTCTCCTACAACCTCTGTTCTAATTCCTTATCGGATAGTAAATCTAGGTAAAGGTAATTTCTTAGAGTAAATGCTGTGAAAGAGAAATACTTTTTTACCTCATTGGTTCACTAGTTGAACCTAGTTTATACCTAGTTAGTAGACCATTGGTCTCACCAGCATATTGCCACCATGGTGATTATAATGACTACTTTGTGAAGTTGTGAGAATTAATTGAAGTAATCTGTAAAGCATCTGACCAGTACCTGGTGCATAATAAGCACTCATGGTGTTAGATATTGTTCTTAGTGACTCAGTAAGTAATACTTGGTAAATAGTAATAAAATGTGATATTAGACATTCACATTAAATATATAAAATATAATTATGTCTATTTAAGGTATAAAATATGGGATATGTAGAGATTTCTTAAAACCACATACATGCAGCCTCTATTGTATATAATTATGACATATATAGCTTATATAATTAATGTGTATGTGTATAATCTTATAATATTTTATATATTTTTAAATGTTAAGTATTGAAAAGTAAGTGAACAATAATAGAGTAAATTGTGACATACTATATAGTAGAATGTTACATTGCCATTTTAATGTGATCATGAAGCTCATAGAAGTGTGGAGGATGTCTACTGGACATAACAGTATCTGTGCAGTCTGTTTGCAAGCAGGCATACTGAGGCAGTGTCACGAAGACCAGAGCAAGAGTGGGCAGCTGTTTTAAGGGACTGAAAGTGATGCTGAATGGGTGACTGATGAATTGAGTTTTGAGCTGGGCAAAGTAGTGAAAGATGACCATGGAGAGATGACCAAGACATGGTTTAGAACGAGTCTTGTCTGTTCCATCCTCAATATACACTTGTTTTCTTTTCCTAGAATGTTCTTCTCCTGTCTATTATGACTACATTGCCTCCAACTCAGGCTGTGACTCAAACAGTTACCCCTTCATAAAAGTCTTCCCCAAACTCACTCTCTTAACTCTCCATGTCCATCCAAACACACACACACACACACACACACACATGCATTACTCCCTATCCCACCATCCTGTATATTTCTTTTGCAGCACATCAACATTGGTAATTATTGTGAATTTCTTAATCTGTGTTCTCCCTACTAGATTGCAAACTCCACGAGAGCGGGGATGATCTATGATGTTTATAGATTTGTATCTCTTACATGTGGAGCATTCAGTAAATATTTTGAATGAATGAACCAGGAGTTTGAACTCTCCATCACCATTTTTTGTTGTTAACTGTTTAGGCTTGGGCAAGTGATTTATCTTTTTGGGTCTATTTTTCTCGTTTATGAATCTAGGATATTTATACCTTAAATTCTTGTCTCAGATTAGAACTCATATACTAACGGGTTAAGGTGCAATACAAATTCAGTATCATTATACAGAAACACACATACTGCAAATAAAATGACATCCCAGTGGTTTCACAGAAATTGTATTTTAAATATTTATGCGGATGCTTTAAGGGTACACTGATCAGAAGAATATATTGTTGTCCATTTATAATACTTACATGATTTGCAAAAGCTGACCTAGGTTAAAAATATTCTAGGTTAACTTGCATTTGTTAGAGAATTAACTTTGCAACTTTTATTTTCTATATCTATAGGGGATTGAATAGTACCTCCTAAAAAGATATGTCCAAGTCCTAATGTCTGGTGTCCATGAATGTCACCTTATTTGGATAAAGAGTTTTTTGTGCATATAATCAAAGTAAGGGTCTCAGGCTGAGATCATCCTGGATTGAGAATGGACTCTAAATCCAGTGAACTGTTGTCCTTATAAAAGAAGGGAGAGGGGAATTTGAGATAGACACAGAGGGAACCTTGTGACAGTGGAGGCAGAGATGGGAGTGATGCTGCCACAAGCCAAGCTATGCCAGAAGCCGCCAGAAACTGTAAGAGGCAAGGAAGGATTCTCCCCAGGGTCTTTAGAGACAGTGTGGCTCTGCTGACACACCTTGATCTTGAACTTCTGGCCTGCAGAACTGTGAGATAATATATTTCTGTTGTTTTTAAGCCACTAAGTTTGTGGAACTTTGTCAGCCCTAGGACACTAACACGGTATCCCAGGTATGTTGAGTTTAGTGAAAAGTAAAAGTTTCATCAGTGGTTGTTGCTCACCCCCGACCAGCAGGAAGGAGGCAACAACAACGTGTTCTTCTCAAAGTGGTTTATTCAGCCTTTACACCATGCCAGCTTCTTCTAGCTTCTTCTCTTTCTTCTTCTAGCTTCTTCCCCGTTGTCCCGTACTTATATCCCTTGGTCTCCACCCACAAGTCCTGTTCCAGCGTGTCAGCAGTTCATAGGCTCTGCAGCGTTGCACTTGCGCGGTGCGCAGTGAAGGAGGGCCCGGCGGTATATCATGCGCCTAATCATGGGACTTGGCAGAGGTCCCGGGCGCCATCTTGGCTCAGGCCGCGCTCTCCACATCTCCCCCTTTTTTGTTTTATGAACGAGAGAATGCCTGTCTTAGGTTGTCCCTTGCGGAAACGTTCCTTACCCATCATTGGGAATACAAGCAGCGCTGGCCTGTCCCCTGTCTTAGGTTGGTAACGTTCCCAGGGGATCTTACCCGTCTTTGGCTACTTCCCTAGCAGTCCAATCCACACTTGGGGAGATCGACCAGCCTCCATGGCCGCGAGAGCCTACACCACGAGGGCCTGCTCCTTCTTGTGCTGTTGCCGAGCATTACACATGCACCGGACAAAAGGGAGGCATAGAAGTACAAGACAGATCCCAAGACCCGCAAGTCCTGCCCATTCCTTTACATGAGATGCAATTGTGGTGACCCATCCCATGAGTCCTTTAACCAGCTTAGTATCTACTCGGGTGGAATTGATGATTACGATGGGTGGTACGTAGTTCTCCAAGCAGCTTATCAAAGTTCTCTGACCAATTACCTGTAAGATAGCTGGAAAGGTTACGGGATAGCACCGCAGCGTGGCTGTAGTTGTTAAAAGGCACATTAGTAACGCAGAGCCCAGGGTAGCTCCATTGGCATCCAATACGAGCTAACTGCAGGGCAATATCAACCTGTTCTTGAACAAGGTCGACCCTTTGATTTAAGATAAGAATGCCTGCCTTTAGGGTGCTATCTATGTTTCTCTGGGTATCCAGGGCTTGGGCCACAGCAGAAGACAAGTTGTTAACAGCCTCCGCCGTTTGAATGGTGGTGGTTAGAGAAATGGCCGCAGCGGTTGCTGCCGCCGTGGCAATGGCAATAGCACT